>NW_026999491.1:0-143632 GCF_037126465.1 Ornithodoros turicata | reverse complement strand
GCCAATGAATCCGAAGCCATTGGGGTCCAGGGGCAGGCAGGGGTCAAAGTCAGGTCAAGACGTGGAACACTGAAGTCCTAGAGGCAGTGAACGGAGCGCAAGAGGATCTCAATGACGTCCTTCGGCATTGGGGTAGCCGGATCAGACTCCTCGATCGCAGTAACGATCATGACTATGAGATGGATGGTGTCGGTTTCCCTGATGTGTCTATGGTAGTTCGTGGCGAGGAACCGGACAAAAAAGTCCATGCCCTCATCGAGAAGACGTGGACATCCTTGGCCTAGAATACCGTGGAGAAAATCGACGCACGCCGAGAGAAAGCCTGGTACCTTGTAGAAAGCCCTGACGTTAGCTTTCAGCTGATCAAAGGCACCAGGATGGTGAAGAACTACCTCACGGTAGTGTAAGGACATCAGACCTTCCACCCAGTCAGGAGTTGGTCTCCTCCAACGAGCAAGTAAGGATTGCCGCCAGTCATAAGTCCTACCGAGGATGGTTCGCAGAAAGAGACTCATGGCGTCAGATAGAGAAACGGAGGCCGAGACGAGCAGAAGATGTAACTAAGCCGTTAAATTATAATCAATATAATTCACCTCATTGTCTTTGGTGATCCACCTCATTGTCTTTGGTGATCCACCTCATTGTCATTGGTGATTCACCTCATTGTCTTTGGTGAATAAATGAATGTTTTATTAATTTGGTTTGAACTGAACGGAGTGATGTGGTGATTTTGCATGTGTTATGGCGAATTCGGGGGCTCATTTCGTAGGAGCCACATTTTTTTCGTTGGCCAGATCCCGAGTAGTCGACGTCAGGCCCCTCCGCTCTCATATCAGCGATGTCAGAGGATAAGGTAGTTAATCAGTGATACGCTGCCAGAGATAAACAGTAATATTATATCATAGTTAATCCTACTGATATGATATCATTGATAAGATTATTACGTAAACAATAATGACAGCAATGCTGTAACAAACTAGGAATCGAACTTCGGTCGTTTTAGGTGTCAGTCGAGCACTTCGACCCAGTAGGCCATGGGCTCGGCATGTTTGGGAGAATGGTTAATCAGAATAGAATTGTGGCTGGTAGACTTTGTTTGATTTTGTTTTGTGCCGCCACGCCGTTGATGGCGCCACGGAGTTGTTAGATTTCGTCGTCAAGGGCTGGCACCACTTCTATGAAATATTAAATTTACCGCAGCAGCATTGGCTCGTTTGCTGTTCAACAGATGCCACTACCTGCACGAGTAATTTAAATATCGCGCCCTTTAGGTTTTTGTGTCATGTTCAATAGATGTGCTACTTATACAACATTTTAAATTTCCCTTTTGTGACATGTTTAAACAGATGGCGAATTCACTTTTGCCTCAAGAGACGACGCTATGAGGAATTTTAAATTTCCCGCAAGTAGTCTTCCCTCTTGCTAAAGTCTCGCCACGATAATCTCGTTTCAGAACAAAAATAAAAAATAAAAAATAAAAAATGACGAACCATTTCTATGTCACTTTACTGTCAAACAGCTCGAGGGATGTTTTTTTTATTTTTTTTGATTGCGTGTTAGCGCCGCGAAGCAACTGTGGCTATGAGCGGCGTACAGATGTGGACAGAGGGAGAGAGGACAGCAGGAAGGAGTGGGGGACAGGGGGAAGCTCGAGGGATGTGTTTCTGAGTAACACAATGATGGAAGTACAGAATGGATCTCGCTCAGTCAGTGGAATTAGATCGCAAGTGTCAGGTTGCTCTGGCCGAGGTGAATATCCTATTGCAATTAACAATATCATAGGTACCGCTAATGGTATATCAGAGTGTAGCCTCATGGATACTGTAAGCATGACAGGACAAGCAAAATTTCTTGATAGATCAGATAGACAAAACAGATAGATCACAGATGTCTCTCAAGTATATAGTCATCTCAAAGCATGAGCAAAGCATAGTGCTACTCTGATTAAAAAAAAAAAAAGAAACAGTTGAGCTTCGATGACAATTGGATTTGTTACTCTACTTCGCTTTGTTATGCAAAGGATACAGACATACTGAAAGGCAATAACAAACAAGTCTTCCTCTACGGACAAATATTTCTTCAATTGACGTTACGTGACACAGTCAACACAGCATCGAATCGACATTATAATTAAGTCGATCCACATACCGTGTGAGGACGACGATGAGGCAATGCTTATTTTGAGTTGGTGATATCCAAAGCGAACAGAAAGTCCAACAGTTCGCTGGATGCGAGGTTTGAGCGACGCCAAGTTCAAATCCCGCACCATTCTTACGTTTCCGATCACTACGATATTTTATTCTGAGACACTTAGTTTCATGTAATATACAGGGTGTTCAAAATTAAGCTGTCACTAGCACTTTATAAATAGGCCAACAAAAGAAAACTGGTGCTACTTTTTCTGTTCCTTGAGTAAGAATCAGGTGCTACATAATTAGCAGCACCTGTTTCCTACTCAAGGAACAGAAAAAATAGCACCAGTTTTCTTTGGTTCGCCTATTTATAAAGTGCTAGTGAAAGCTTAATTTGGAACACCCTGTATTTAAAGGTTTCCCCCTACATTACGCTTCTCTCCATTGAATATCAGATACGTCACCAACAATTGTATCCACCTGAAAAGATAGTTACGTTATTTCAACCTGCGGCACCCATTTGTCTTGCCTATGCTTTCTATGTGTTGGTGGTGGAATCCGTGACTTCCATTTTCTCAATACTTGCTATTTTATTGTTTCGTGCTGTGCTCGACTGAACATGTAGGTGCAGTATGCTATCGTGCATTTTATTGATCGAAATGAAATCGAAGTCGTGTCGTCTTCCTGGCTGTCGGGAGACGTATGCAGGTGGCATGACCTACCCACCCATAAAGTGGAAGGACTGATTCGAAAAGCCTGCCCCCCCCCCCCCCCAGGAAGCCAATACGAACTCGAAGTTCGCGTTAATGGACCATTGAGTATGTATATTAACAGACACACATAATCGTTTTAAACGTTAAACGTTTTATTTATTAATATAGCTGCACGCATGTGCCAATGGCTCACTGGCCTGTATTCTTACCTCACAATGGTGCAAGCAAAAGCTGCCACCTTCTCAATACACATCCGAGTAAAATGCTTCGAATGAGCTGCACCTGAAGCGACCTCGTTGTCCCATAGTCATGGACAGCAGCGAAGATGAGCTCCCACCAGTTGTGGACACCTTTCTGCGAAAAGGTATGTTTTACATTCTCTCTGCGCGGCATTCTTGTACCCGAAAGCTAGGTTAGCTTGCCTAGCCTAGAAAGCTTGGTTTCGAAAAACCACATATTTCTGCTACCAAAGGTGTACCACATGAAACGCACTAGTTACCAATTCAGGAGCACCTGCCAATAGTAGAGGTAACAAACAAGGGGCTGCTGGTGGAAGCTAGTCAGTCACGTTTATTTAATGAAAAACAGTCTGGGGGTAGATAAACCTCTGGCTACTCCATAGCAAAAACGAAGGTAAATAGCGAGGCACTTGTGTTTTATTTAGATGTGTCATCTCGAATGAATTCTAGCCATTTACTCTCAAAGCGTTACGTAGTGTGGCATGATATCCTCAAATTAATGCGGTTCTCAGTTAAAAAGAAAACGGACGACTGCCATTGTTCTCTGTGCATTGAGCCATGTCTATCATTGTGAATGCAAAGAGAGAGACGGTGACAGTTGTATTGCCCAAGGTTTTGTGTAGGCTTTGAGCACACTTCGCTAGCATACTCTTGCAAGCTTTGAACACACGTAGGCCTTGAGCACAATCGCGGCCTCATAACTGCAAATGTGCCCAGTATGCGAACCGTTTGTGTTGACTTAGCTTTTTGGAGTTGGATAGATTCAACTGAACTGGTTTCGTGGGTCAGGGGATGATGATTCAGCGTGGTACTCACTGTCGCATGAGCCAAGCACGCAAGGTTCTGTTCGTTATATTTAATAAGGCTCGTAATTTTATATAGCTGGCGTCACAGACACTGGTGCTGTGATGTTTGGCACAGACGACTCTGACACTGTCGTGCCGTACAGCCACCTAAACTGATCTTTGATCTTTGTCTCTCAATTTGCAAGAATCTTAGGGCTCCCTAGTGGTCGGTAAGCTGGCAGTGCTGCTTATTATAGGTGTCTGTAAAAGATTTAAACTGTACAAAGACTTGCAATATGCAGATGATGTGTCCATCAGCAGTACGCGTCCATCACTGAGTGTGACACAGCAAGGATCGCAAAGGAGTGGTATGTATAAAGTGCTAACGCAGACTAAAACGATTGTAGTCATCTAGGGGCACTTCTTATTCAAGGAAGCCTGTGCATTGAAGCAGTGAACTTCTTCCTACGCACTAGCTTGCAGTCCAATATGTAATGTGAAGTTTGCCTTCCCGTGATCACAGCTGCTGCCGCGCAGGTCACTGCGTCGCAAGCTCAAGGACTTGCGTTGCAACGGCGTGGTAAGCAAAACGATTTACGTATATTTTTCGTATGTAGAGAATGATTTATCCTACGTTTTAACAATTATTATAAAAACAACAAATTGGCACCTCATTGATATGTCCGATTGGGCTCTCTCCGAACTTTTTCTCCGGAGAGTATGTGTATCTTGTATACCAACACAGCTGCCCTGTATAGTTGCTAACCCGGTATAAGAGAAGTATAGTCATGGAATCAGCAATCTCCCTGTCATGCTTTTAAATGGTGCATACCACAGTAGTGACACATCTTCCATTGCGTCTCATATGAGTCCAAATTTACCTGCCGTCGTTGACCTGCAGCAGACGTAGTATAAGAGTATCTCATCGTGGCTGATCAGAGCAGCGAACACATAGGGGTGGGACAGGCGACGAAAACAAGTTGCGTGAGATTTCAATAGCAATTATGTGATCACTAACTAGGAAAGCTGCATGTAGACTAATCCAACCGAAGCCACCTATGTGGATCAGCCTAGGTGTAGCTCGTCCCCTTGATCTTTCCCTGAGAAACAAAAACAAAATTGTGCATTTTCTTGGGGGTGTGCATATAGGCTATAATAATTTTTATGAGAATTTTGTTTCCTTAATCATTCGGAGTGCATCGAAGATGGCCTAAAGATGAAAAAATGTCGTTCGTTTCATGCGCCTTTTGACATGATGTTTCTGTGGTTCTTTTGTCTCGAGTTAGAGGGGAAGGGTTGATGTAGCTTTCGGAAGGGCATATGGAAGGGTAAAAAAATATATGACGTGATGAAAGCTTACAAGCAGAGCACCTGCTGGGCTGCGGTTCACGGTCACTTTTCGAACAGTTAGGCCATTCTCACAAAAGCCTGATTTTTTTAGGCTGACTGCAGCACAACAATGAATAATAAAATTGTTAGAGCGAAAATCAGACATCGCGCCTCCCAACTCTCAACTGGTGAATGGTTCCGATAACCAACATCACCTTTTCGCAAATGAATTGCAACATTAGCAGGCCAAAATGGGGTTTCTTTTAGAGCTTACATCGTGACAATAGCAAATTTGTAACGTGTTCCCTACCACTGTGAGTACATCCACCTAAAAGGTGGAAATTTGTTATTCATGTCTCTTCATGCTGTGCGTAATGAATTGCAATGTGCCAATGACAACTCTCCAAGAACTTCCACATGCTCCGTATGGCACTGTGGCAGCAAACTCATATGCTCACAAGTCTAGTGCCTCTGCAGAGCAAAGTTTCAGACACACAGGAATTCATTTCCCAGCGATGTGGAAGAAGTGAATAACTTTGAAAGGCTACTCACTGTTGAGAACGAAAAGCAGTTGGTAAGTAGAGGCAGGGTGCTTTGATTTGATGAGTGAGTCAAGGTGACAAGTACAAGTGAGGTGTAGGCTTGTTTTTACAGGAGTCTATTATGCTGTGTGGATAACGTTACATGTCTGAATGTCCATGTGGTATATGCCATAGGTGCAGGCCAACTGGTGTACAAACTCCACAATGTGAAAATCCTGGATCAGGACACATCTAGAGAGAGAGGGGGAACTTTGACCTGTCCTTTTTGTTTTGTCCCGACTAAGGCTTTTCGCCATTATCGATGCGCCCATTGGTGTTGCCGTGCACTGTTCATGAAAAGAAATACGGTGCCCAGGGCATGGTATTCAGTCGAGCGAATTATGAAATTGCCAGGAAAGTCTGTATCATCTGGCTGCTCAGAGGCTGCGCACATACTGATGTATTTTTTGTTGCTAACATGAGCATTACTTTTTGCAGTTACAGGAACTCACACTGCTTGAAGGCCACTCAGTGAAATGTGCAGTTCGAAGGATATTGGCCCACAGACGAGCTAGCCCAGCTACACAGTTGGAAACAGAGAAAGGTAACAGAAACGGAAACGGATATCGCGCAGTTAGAGTACCTGAAACTGAGACGGAAACGACAATAATTTACGGTAATAATTCGGGTACCGCAAGACTCAAATTTTTGCAATTTTTCACTGTATCACGCAGGTAAATTTATGAAATAAGCCTCAATGAAGCAAATTAAAATTAACTGAACAACTAAAACTAAAATGAACTATCAGACTGGAGCATATAAGTAACTAGTATACAGTAAATAGTCCTTATACGCTGATGGTGACTTGGAAGTTGCAAGCGTGAGTAACATTCCTGGAAACCATGTTCATATTAGCTGTTCACTGAAATCACGTACGTACATGTTTATTTTGAATAAACGCTGTCTCTTGTATGCAACTATTCATGTACCCCTGATGTCCTCGAAATACATTTCAGAACGTAGAGGGTTTAAGTTTTGTCACGATATCGATGTTCTTTTTTTTAGTGAAAAAAACAAAAAACAAAACAGAAATAATGAAAACAAAGAGGGGGCTGGAGGTCGGGCGGTACCGAAGGTAGGAAAGTAGGAAAGGGAAACTCAGGTTCCTTGCGCTCACTTTCACAGACATCCTTTTGTGCAAGCATAGAGAGTTATAATAAGAACGATTTTAGAACTGTATTCTATTTAAGTGTAGAGAGCATAGGTTGCACACCGTACATATGCTGGAGGTAAACAACTTTCCACATGGCGCTGTAGTTTAGCATGCTTTGGGTGCTACATCTTCTACATCATGTGTGTATTTTTTCATTTCAGCCTTTCACTGTAAGTATGCCTGCTTGTCACACTTCACCTACACACGCAGTTATTTTTTTTAGTGTGTTGATTAACACGTGCATCATATGATGATAATGATCATGATGATTCCGGTTTTTATGGCGCACAGACAACTAAGGTCATAGTCCTCCAAAACTGTGGTGAAATTATGACTAATTAAATATGTGCGTGAACAATGATAGGGATGTGATCAGTTAAACTTCTATGCGATGTTCAGTAAAAAATTCTTGACAAATACATAAAATAGCTATACAAAATTACACGAGATTGACTATCCCGGTGTCTTTCAAGAAGTTAAAAATGCTGTTAAAAGGGACGACAGCCTCATCACCCAGCAGAAGGGCTGGGTGAAGAGGTAAATAGTGTGTATAAAACTGTCTAAAGTGATGTCTACGATGGGCCTCATGGTGCGGACATGAAATGAGTAAATGTATAACGGAGAGAAGTTCACCACAGTGCTCGCACTGAGGTGGCTCCTCTCCACGAAGTAAAAACCCATGAGTGATGAATGTATGTCCTATGCGTAACCTTGTTAATATGACACTTTGAAAACGATTTTCTGGACGCTCTCCATGATGTTGAATGTTCGGTTTATTCAAATGAAGCTTGTTATGCGTTTGGCTGTTCCAGAAATTTTGCCAGTTTACATGAATTGACTGCTTTAGTGAAGATACAATATCATGTAAGGGTAATTCAGAGGGGGTTATATCATTTGAAGCGGCAGCTGCAGCAGCCTGGTCTGCTAATTCATTGCCCTGTATGCCAACGTGGCTGGGTAGGCAGCATAAGATTACAGAACATCCTTTCTTGTTTATCGTGTGGGCTATGTATTGTGCTCGCAGCACAAGAAAATTCTTCTGCTTGTGTATGCTACAGATAGCATTAAGGGAACTCAGGGAATCCGTGTACACAACTGCTGATTTTATGCAGCCTTGAAGAATGTAGTTCAGTGCAAGGATAATAGCATAAATTTCTGCTGTAAAGCTGGATGCAATGTTTTTTATACGGTGTGATCTTGTGCATGTTCCAGAGACCATGGCACACGTTACTCCTGCACTAGACCCATACTTACTTTGACCCATCGGTGTACACCTCATCGTGATTCCCAAAGCTTTGTTTCAAATATTCAAACTCTTGTTGCAGTATAGGCATCGCAGTGTTATGTTTGCTGTATTTCATAAGTGTAGTGTCAGATCTCACAGGTGGTTCCCAGGGTGTGATCCTCTTACTACGTTGTGCAACCAGATACTTGCAATAAGAGAAATTGTGAGACTCACTCTCATTTGCAAGACGCATACAGAATGGTGGAACAACTGAGCGTTTGTTAGTGAAGAACTGTTCAAACCGTGTGCTTGTAACACACGGCAGTGCAGGGTGTTTAGGATGACTTCTTATTCTTAATGTGTAAGATGCCCCAAGATAAAATCTACGTCTCGTCAAAGAGTATTCATGAGTTTCAACATACAAACTTTCAACTGGTGAGGTTCTAAAAGCACCAGTTATCAGCCGAAGTCCTTGATGATGTACAGGATCCAGTATTTTTAAAACAGATGGACGAGCTGAACCATACACAATACTCCCATAGTCTAGTTTCGAACGCACTGTCGAAATATAGACTTTATGCAACGTCTCTCGATCTGCACCCCAGGACTTGTGTGAAAGAATTTTAAGAACATTATTCGATTTGATACATTTGATTTTTCAGTTTTTAAGATGCGACAAAAATGTGAGCTTTTTGTCAAATATAACACCGAGGAATTTGTGCTCGCTTCTTACAAGAATGCCATGGCCATTCAGTTTCAGAGATGGTTGAGGGAAAACACCTCTAACTCTTGAGAAAGGAACACATACAGTTTTCTCTGCTGAGAACTTAAAACCATTTTCAGTAGAGCATTTCACCAACTTATTTATAGCCAGCTGCATCTGTCGCTCACATATTGTCAGGTTGGTAGAGGAATAAGAGATTTGGATATCATCTACGTAGAGAGAGTATGTTATAGATGGTGGCATTACACTGGCTACGTAGTTGATTTTTACGAGGAATAAGATGACACTGAGTACGGATCCTGGGGGATGCCGTTCTCTTTCACAAAATCATGGGATAATATGGTGCCCAGTTGAACCCTAAATGGTCGATTTTCAAGGAAGTTAG
Source organism: Ornithodoros turicata (assembly GCF_037126465.1). Taxonomy (NCBI): domain Eukaryota; kingdom Metazoa; phylum Arthropoda; class Arachnida; order Ixodida; family Argasidae; genus Ornithodoros; species Ornithodoros turicata. Next base: position 134,366 of record NW_026999491.1, on the reverse strand, counting down.
AAATGCACTTGAGAAGGCGACCCCTAATGCCGAAGGAATATAAATCTTGTAGAATGCCGTAACGCCAAGCAGTGTCATAGGCCTTCTCTAAATCAAAAAATACAGACAAACAGTGCTGCCTTCTTACGAAAGGTTCGCGGATAATTGTTTCCAAGCGAACGAGGTGATCTGTTGTGGAGTGCCCCGCTCGGAAGCCACACTGAAGTCGACATGTTAAATTATCCTCTTCCAGGATATGCATCAGACGGTTACCAACCATTCGTTCAAACGTCTTGCCAATACAACTTGTAAGGGCAATAGGCCTGTAACTTGAAGGGTTCCTTACCCGGTTTCAAAAGGGGAATTATGGTGGCAACTTTCCATCGTACAGGTAGCACTCCTTGTGCCCAAACATGGTTGAAGAATTTCAGCAAGTATGATTTGGACACCTCAGACAGGTGGTCAAGCATTGAATATGTGATCCGGTCAGGGCCTGGAGCAGTTGCTTTTGCATACAGTAAGGATCGAGACAGTTCTAACATGGTGAAAGGCTGATTATATGCGTAAGCATCACCCCCACGCAGTGGGATTATTTGTTTTTCAGCCATTTGTTTAACTTTAAGGAATTCACTACTATAGTGGGAAGAACTGGATACGCTTTGGAAGTGATGCCCGAGTGCATTAGCCTGTTCTTCCAGGTTGTCACACACTTTTCCATTTACTTGTAAAAGAGGGACAGACCGACTAATATGTTCGCCTCTAATTTTGCGAAGCCTGTCCCAGACCATTTTAGATAGGGTATTACGAGATAGAGAATATACGAAGGTTTGCCAAGAAGATCGTTTAGCTTCCTTGCGGGTCTATCTGGCCTTCGCCCTTGCTTTTTTGAAGAGTAAGAGATTTTCTGATGTAGGGAATCTCCGAAATCTACCCCACGCAGAAACAACACTGCATTATTCCACTCTCGCAGATCAGGGTAGCAGTGGGCAGATTCCGACTGCAGCAGTCAGCGGTGACCACATGTACGGGGAAAGGACGAGCAGCGGCAGAGTTTCTGCACAAGTTTTGTGTCAGTAAATAATGCGGATTGCAAGCGCTGGTGTGTGCGTCGGTTTCCTGTTCTCTAATGTTCTCCTGATGCTGCATATCGCTCATGTCGCTCAAAAACCGACTGCGACCATCGACTAAGTTTTCCTTGTAAACTTTAAACACTGTGAGACACATTATTATATCGTATTAAGCAGTACAACGTGGTATAAGTGAACGCACACCAAACAATATACGGTACATCAGTGTTCTGCAAACGCAAAGAAAGCTACAAGAAAGATTGCACGCATGCCCTATGCATGTCCTGCTTGAGACGTAATTACGACGTTCACATTTTCCAAAACGCTCTACCGGGATGTACAGTGGGTATCCGAGGAATATCTGGACCTACGGGACGTTCGGGATCTATCCCGGATATCCCCTGTACATTCGTGGTTTACTGGGATGTGGGGATGCACTTCGTCTGTACTGACATTTTCAAGCTGTCAGCTGTCTGGCGGCGTTGTAATGCCACTTAATGTCTGTTTTCTGTGCTGGGGTATAGCAGCAGTGTAGCAGCAGTGTAGGTTTCAATTTAATGCGCAATTATGGAGTGTGGCGGGGTACGTACGGGGGCGTTGGGGGTGTACATGTTGGGTCAAGTGACTGTTTTCTGCTTGGGGAGATGCTAGGTTAGCATATCAAGTGTGTGGCTGTTGAGCAATTTTATTCGAAAATTGTTTTGGCTCATCGTTTTTGCTTCTTTTACGCATTGCGTAATTCCATTTGAGTTGCATCAACTTCTTTCTATTTAAAACCCTGGCGAGGCTGTGCTACCAGCCCACCGTGCACGTGCACTTATAATAGATGCATTGCATTCAAAATAACTGAAGCTTTTTTTGGTTCAAAACTATTTATTTGATACATGGGTCTACTGTCTGGGTCACACAGTCTGGGACAATGAGATTGCAACGTTGTAGATGTGCATCCTCGGTTGCTGGGTTGCTTGTCGAAGAGAAAGGTACGGAGCCATCTTTTTCTTCTGTTCGGTGTTCGGAAGTTCGGAAGCTCGCTCGGAAAGGTGGTGCTGGGTGCGCATTGGGTGTCTGTTTCGCGCAATTCATCACGGCAATTCATTCGTTGTCACTTTCGTCGTGCACATTGTTCGTCGCATTTGTAGTCACATTAGGCCAAGGGAATATATCTGTTCAACGAGTTGAAGCCGCTTTGGGTATCTGCTTCGCGCAAGCCTTTCTTGCAATTCCTTGGTTGTCACATTCCTACTGCCACGTCGTCAATTTCATTCTTAGAGGGATTCATAGGTCCGAATCAGGTGCGACATCCTCTTCGACATTCTTTGTCACACCTGGAGGCACATTATCGAGGGAAGCATGAGAACGATATTCCTCTGTCCGGTTCCACGAGGTGCACCGCTGGTGTATCGCTTTCGCATTGGGTATCTGTTTCGCGCAATCCTTTCTGTCAATTCCTTGGTTGTCACATTCCTACTGCCACATCGTCAGTTTCATTCTTACAGGGACTCATAGGTCCGAATCAGGTGCGAAATCCTCTACGACGTTCTTTGTCGCATTTGTAGACACATTATCGAGGGAAGCATGAGAACGATATTCCTCTGTCCGGTTCCACGGAGTGCACCGCTGATGTATCGCTTTCGCATTGGGTATCTGTTTCGCGCAATCATTTCTGGCAGTTCCTTGGTTGTCACTGTAGTCACTGTGGTCTGAAACAGGCGCGACATCCTGTTCGACATTCTTTGTCACATTTGTAGACACATTATCCAGGGAGGCATGAGAACGATATTGCTCTGCTCTGTTCTGTTCCATGAGGTGTACAGTAGTTGTATCGCTTTCGTTGTGTCGTTTCGCTATTTCATCCTTAAAGACTCACAGGTCCCAAATAGGTGCGACATCTTCTTTGTCATTCTTTTTTCTTCTTCTTTCTTTGTCGCATTTGTAGTCACATTATGGACGGCAGTACGATCTTTTCTACGAGGTGTACTGCTGTTGTATCTTTGTCGCGCAATCATTTCCGACTATCCCTTCGTTGTCTCATTCGTATCACCGTATTCTTAAAGAGTCACATGTCCGAAATGGGTACAATTCTTCGCAATTTCCTTTGTCACAGTCGTAGTCGTGTCGTGCGTTTTCCGAAGGACTCCTAGTTCTTTTCTTCTTGTTTTCTTTACGTGGATATCAGTTCCGATGAGACCTGCATGCACTCGCTTAAACTTCTTTGTCGTGTAATCTGTTGTCGTGTTAACGTAGTTCAGCCATACCAGTCTTCATATCTCAATGATGTTGCATTCTTTGACTTTGACGCAGGCTACTTCTTCTGCCCGATGACCCGATTTGCCTGCGCATAACATCTTTTTAACTTTTGCGCAGGCATAACGGGTCGGACATTTCCGTTTTGAACCCCGACTTGAACTGACCAAGGCACAGCTTTGATTGCCTAGGCCAGAACACGTCGGTGGTTGCGCGATGACTCCGGATTTCTTGATTTTCGATTTCATTTGCTTTGATTTCCTTTGCTCCTTGTCCTTTGCGTTTTGTCTTCAAATTTCTCTCTTTTGCTTTTTACGCAGCTGTGATTGGCGCTCAGAGCCTCGTTGGCCGGACTCGCTGTGGCTGTCGAGCCCGTTACCAGCTCCCACCACGGGGAGGTGAGGTTGAGCGCCAACAGTTATTGGGAGCCAATGAATCCGAAGCCATTGGGGTCCAGGGGCAGGCAGGGGTCAAAGTCAGGTCAAGACGTGGAACACTGAAGTCCTAGAGGCAGTGAACGGAGCGCAAGAGGATCTCAATGACGTCCTTCGGCATTGGGGTAGCCGGATCAGACTCCTCGATCGCAGTAACGATCATGACTATGAGATCGATGGTGTCGGCTTCCCTGATGTGTCTATGGTAGTTCGTGGCGAGGAACCGGACAAAGTCCATGCCCTCATCGAGAAGACGTGGACATTCTTGGCCTAGAATACCGTGGAGAAAATCGACGCACGCCGAGAGAAAGCCTGGTACCTTGTAGAAAGCCCTGACGTTCGCTTTCAGCTGATCAAAGGCACCAGGATGGTGAAGAACTACCTCACGGTAGTGTAAGGACATCAGACCCTGCACCCAGTCAGGAGTTGGTCTCCTCCAGCGAGCAAGGAAGGATTGCCGCATGTCATCAGTCCTACCGAGGATGGTTCGCAGAAAGAGACTCATGGCGTCAGATAGAGAAACGGAGGCCGAGACGAGCAGAAGAGGTAACTAAGCCGTTAAATTATAATCAATATAATTCACCTCATTGTCTTTGGTGATTCACCTCATTGAAACTACGGTTTCACCAAAGACAATGACTTGAATCTTAAAGCTATTTTAAAGCTACCTGCCAAGGGCACATTTAAGCAGGCAGAAGAAGCTGTTTTATTAATTTAGTTTGAACTGAACGGAGTGATGTGGTGATTTTGCATGTGTTATGGCGAATTCGGGTGGTCATTTCGTAGGAGCCACATTTTTTTCGTTGGCCAGATCCCAAGTAGTCGACGTCAGGCCGCTCCGCCCTCATATCAGCGATGTCAGCGGATAAGGTATTTAATCAGTGATACGCTGCCAGAGATAAACAGTAATATTATATCATAGTTAATCCTACTGATATGATATCATTGATAAGATTATTACGTAAACAATAATGACAGCAATGTAATTACAAACTAGGAATCGAGTAACAAACTAGGAATCGAACTTCGGTCGTTTTAGGTGTCAGCCGTGCACTTCGACCAGTAGAGTAGTCCAGTAGACCATGGGCTCGGCATGTTTGGGAGAATGGTTAATCAGAATAGAATTGTGGCTGGTAGACGTTGTTTGATTTTGTTTTGTGCCAGATGGCGCCACGGAGTTGTTAGATTTCGTCGTCAAGGGCTGGCACCACTTCTATGAAATATTAAATTTACCGCAGCAGCATTGGCTCGTTTGCTGTTCAACAGATGCGACTACCTGCACGAGTAATTTAAATATCGCGCCCTTTAGGTTTTCGTGTCATGTTCAATAGATGTGCTACTTATACAACATTTTAAATTTCCCTTCTTTTGTGACATGTTTAAACAGATGGCGAATTCACTTTTGCCTCAAGAGACGACGCTATGAAGAATTTTAAATTTCCCGCAAGTAGTCTTCCCTCTTGCTAAAGACTCGCCACGATAATCTCGTTTTAGAACAAAAAATAAAAAATGACGAACCATTTCTATGCCACTTTACTGTCAAGCAGCTCGAGAGATGTGTTTCTGAGTAACACAATGATGGAAGTACAGAATGGATCTCGCTCAGTCAGTGGAATTAGATCGCAACTGTCAGGTTGCTCTGGCCGAGGTGAATATCCTATTGCAATTAAGAATATCATAGGTACTGCTAATGGTATATCAGAGTGTAGCCTCACGGATACTGTAAGCATGACAGGACAAGCAAAATTTCTTGATAGATCTGATAGACAAAACAGATAGATCACAGATGTCTCAAGTATATAGTCATCTCAAAGCATGAGCAAAGCATAGTGATACTCTGATTTAAAAAAAAAAAAAACAGTTGAGTTTCGATGACAATTGGATTTGTTACTCTACTTCGCTTTGGTTATGCAAAGTAACGCACGTACTCTAAGGCAATAACAAACAAGTCTTCCTCTACGGACAAATATTTCTTCAATTGACGTTACGTGACACAGTCAACACAGCATCGAATCGACATTATAATTATGTCGATCCACATACCGTGTGAGGACGACGATGAGGCAATGCTGATTTTGAGTTGGTGATATCCAAAGCGAACAGAAAGTCCAACAGTTCGCTGGATGCGAGGTTTGAGCGACGCAAGGATCAAATCCCGCACCATTCTTACGTTTCCGATCACTACGATATTTCATTCTGAGACACTTAGTTTCATGTAATATACAGGGTGTTCAAAATTAAGCTTTCACTAGCACTTTATAAATAGGCGAAGAAAAGAAAACTGGTGCTATTTTTTCTGTTCCTTGAGTAAGAATCAGGTGCTACATAATTAGCAGCACCTGTTTCCTACTCAAGGAACAGAAAAAATAGCACCAGTTTTCTTTTCTTCGCCTATTGATAAAGTGCTAGTGAAAGCTTAATTTTGAACACCCTGTATTTAAAGGTTTCCTCCTGCATTACGCTTCTCCCCATTGAATATCAGATACGTCACCAACAATTATATCCACCTGAAAAAGATAGTTACGTTATTTTAATCTGCGGCACCCATTTGTCTTGCCTATGCTTTATATGTGGTGGTGGTGGAATCCGTGACTTCCATTTTCTCAATACTTGCTATTTTATTGTTTCGTGCTGTGCTCGACTGAACATGTAGGTGCAGTATGCTATCGTGCATTTTATTGATGGAAATGAAATCGAAGTCGTGTCGTCTTCCTGGCTGTCGGGAGACGTATGCAGGTGGCTTGACCTACCCACCCATAAAGTGGAAGGACTGATTCGAAAAGCCCCCCCCCCCCCACACACACACACCGGGAAGCCAATACGAACTCGAAGTTCGCGTTAAAGGACTATTGAGTATGTATATTAACATACACACAGAAACGTTTTAAACGTTAAACGTTTTATTTATTAATATAGATGCACGCATGTGCCAATGGCTCACTGGCCTGTATTCTTACCTCACAATGGTGCAAGCAAAAGCTGCCACCTTCTCAATACACATCCGAGTAAAATGCTTCGAATGAGCTGCACCTGAAACGACCTCGTTGTCCCATAGTCATGGACAGACAAAGGACAAAGGAGGACGACTGCCATTGCGATTATGCAAACAAATAATACAACAAACGAGGAATTGCTTAGAGTATTAACTCTCCATCGATGCAAGTGCTACGTTTCTTACTCCATTTGGTTTGAAACATTCAGTGGGATTTTGGGAGGTCAAAAACAGTGCAACAGAATCGCGTATTTCTGTCTTTTTCGCGGTAAATGCTCCATGTGTCATATACAGTCACATTTTTTGGGAAGAGGAATTTTATACACATCGCACTTTGTTGATGACAAATGCCGTTCAGGCCCAGATATCGACCCATACAAACAATACAAATGTGTTACTCAATATTTGGGGAGTCTTAGCAGGTAAATTGTACAAAATAATATTTCTCATCGTGTCAGTTACCCACAGGGACATGCCAAGGACGTATTTGAATGACTCCTCGTGGACAGTCGGCCAGTACACATATTCGCAATGTCCGTACAGCGGCGATGAAAAATATTCTTGATGAACTCTGCTTCTTCGTGATCAAGTTTGTCTGTTTTACGTATACTTAGGAACTCGCGATGCATCGTCTAGTTCCCCTTGCTTGCGTAAAATGCCAACTAACTGTAGAGATTGGGTTCTCACCACCTGTCACTTCGAACGAAATTCATCTGTAAGAAATACAATTTGAAAATCTCAGCGTAAGTTAGTGTGTAGGCATTGAAATATATAACATAGCGTTTGGCACAAAGCGCCGTTGGTAACGTAACGTCGTTGGTAATCTTCCTATCGGAACTCATAATGCGTGTCTGCGAACAGTGATAAAAGCGTAAAGTGAACAGGAATGCCTGTCTCTCACAAAAGCATATTTGAGACATCGTCTACATGCCTCAAAAACAGTTAGAATCTCGAAGACAAAAAGCAAATTACTTGAGATCCGCGGCGGACGTCCTCACACTTCAACGTTTCAAAACAGACTGATTGAACCGCTGGCGACTGGCCGAAACTACATGCAGTGCAATAATGCACGGATTACAAGAACAATAGCTTCAAGGGGGAACGGCAATACAAGGTTATCACGACACGTGTTGCTTATTGGAGGAATGATGCATAAACATGTGAAATCTTGCGAACTATTTTCCAAAGCGGACGAGGTAACATGTCCTGCGGATCGGAAAACATGTGTAGCAAACTGCTCTGGGAGCTGTTGCACGACACACTGTCGCAAAGCTGTCTGAGAGGTCCCCCCAAACCCCTCAGGGCTACATGAATGGTTCTACAATGTCTTTGTCTATGTCAATGTCAAGATTTTCTCTAAAAGGTCCTCTCAGACCCCTCTGTGCTGCCTGAAAGGTCCTACCAGACCTTTCAAGATTTCTTGAAAGGTCCTCTCAGACCTCTCAGGAAATTTTGAGACGTCTCTTGGACAGATTCTCGATAGGGGCTGTGCAGTTCATTTGCAAATTTCACTGCAAGCTTTGTGCAGAAGTGTCTGAGTGTTAGAGTAATAAAATAAACAGATGTCAAAACTCTTCAGCACAGTTAGAGAGCTCGGATATCAAATGACTTCAATTTTCCACTGCGTTAGGGGGCATTCAAATAATGCAGTGATTTTCGTCTGTTTGTTTTCTCTGTACTCAACACAGTATTTTCGAAATTGTCTATGTCGCGCAAACGTGTGCAAATAATTCATGCACATGAAAATAAAAAAAGAAATAACGTAATAAAACAAACAAAATGACAAAAATAAAGATATTGCCAAAAGTTCACGCGAAAGTTGTGCACGCAACTCCACATGCCTTAGTGATTGGAAAAAGTGATTATGCAATACGATAGTTCCTGGCTTTAGTTATGTTGCGAGACGTGAGCTCTCCCAGTCTTTCAAAGCGAAACTAGACACAGCCTCAGTGCTCCAATGGTTGTATGCGACCAAGCAACATCGGCGTCAACTAGGAGTCAGTGTAGCCATATTTACTGATCTGTATGGAGATGTACAGATCTTCGGCAACATCTGCAGATCTACAGTTTTTTTCTGTTTTGCTAGTAGTATATGATCTGCTGAAGTATCTAGAAACTCACACAGTGGCCTGGACGCCATTAATTAGCAAACTGAGCAATTTTGGACCCCCCACAAGTAATTAGGATCATTCAGTGATCCATTACACCGATTGGGGAGCATCTAAGAGGTGTCCAGACCACTGTGTGACTTTCCGGATACTTGAGCTGATAAAAAATAAAAAAAAAATAGATAGGGACAGAGTAGACAGTAGAGTACACAGAAGGAGTTTACTTGAAGATCAACGACGCTATCTTGAAGAAAGCAGTCGAGAACGGCCGCTGACCATCGCTGGGTGAGTTCTGGACATTTTGTGACATCAGATGTGACGTCATCATGGTATGTCTGGGCAGGTTAGGACAGCTCTGCACATGCAAGGAGAAAAACACTCGCAATACAGAGGCTGTGAAAGCAAGACTAAAGATGCTAACCATCAATAGCTAACAATGGAATGGATCAGGCACAGAAGCCAAACAGCTCACCACACCAGCAGTCATGGGGAGCGCAGAACGATGCCACTGCTCCAGCTGAAAGCCAGGCACAGAACTGAATCATAATGCATTTTTCTCTTCTACAAAGTTACGCATCTGCAGCCCTCCTAGCGGCTACTTACTCAACTAATTTCACATGACAAAATTATTAAGAATCACGCCAGCGCTACTCCCGTTCCGAAGGCCGAAGAAGATAGAAAATGGCGGGGTTGCCCGGACAACAGCAACGAGCACCATCCACATGCACAGGCATTAAAATCGCAAACAAAGCGGGGACAAAGTTGGCGAAAGCATTAGTTACACAACAAATCAGCCCATCACAACGGCAGTCACAGGAGCGCAGAACTCAATTGTAATGCTTTTTTCTCATCGATAATGTCATGCATCTGCAGTTGGTTTCTGAACTAATTTAATCGTAAAATTATTAAGAATTGTTCTATCACTATTCCCATTCAGGACACTATCGACATCGTCAAGACAAGAATGTTCTTTGTGAAAAAATAAAAAATACAAAGCATCAACTGAGGAAAGCATGCAGGTCGGGACATGTCGGGAGTACTGTTACACGAGGAAAAATCGCACGAGCGCTGGGCAACAGAGGAAAGCAAACACTTGAACAGAGTGAAAAAGCACTCACCATCATCGGACACATTCCCTCATTGTAAATCCGCTCGTCACAAAATCCACCTGCATCGTCGAACACCATTCATCAGTGACAAACCACACATCTGCACCCCATCAGAGGCATACGGAACCTCACTGAAGCTATCATCTTCCAGTAACAGCCAATGCAATTGCTAGGAACAGAATTAATGCGTCCATACCCGTCAGTGTCCAAGTGAGAGGTGATTCCTTGCGCCCTCTGGAGACCTTTCTCATTGGTCGTGACGTCATCCTATTGTCTCAGGGCTACAGTGTTTTTTTCCCACTAATATACAACCCATCTCCTCTGGACAAGGTCCGCCTGAAACAATACAGTCGCGGTATGACGTCATCATGCACCTGCGTGGCTCAAGGACGCGTACGCTCTAGAGAGGGGACCTGCTATTTATTGGATCACTGTCCCAAGATTACCTTCATTCTACTATAACGATTGCATAGAAAACTTTTGAAGAAAAACACCATGCATGAAAGCTGGTTGTAGGAATTAAGCATTTCATTCCCAAAGTCTTGCTTAATGAGACTTGCAAGAAAACAAAATATCATAACTCCATCAATGGCTACATGCAACGAGCTAATTGAAACATGGCCGTCTCATCCGGGAGCCAGGCAGATAACTGAATAATGGCGCTTTGTTCCTCGACTGCATAAAGCCATGCACCTGTCCCCCTTGCGACTACGCTCTGAACTAAATGAATCGCAAAATTATTAAGAATCATTCTAGCACTACTCCCCTTCAGCGCAGCACTACAAGGTATATCTAAACTGGTAGCGTAAACAAGCGAATATACCAAATCAGACCCATCGGCAAGGCCACCAGCAAGAGGCGTGAGCGATCCTGGGTGTTGACAGTAGAGGTAAGGTCGTAAACACAAAAACTTTACAACACTGGCGTGGCTTGTGTTTGTACTAATAGGTTATCCATAATTTCAATGTAGAAAAAAATTTCTGTTCTGTACAAAATCATCTACCACCTGAGTAGATTTCCGTGTCCTGCTCCTCTTGCGCATGTGTCACAGTGGGCGTGTTTATCCGTGCATCTCTGTATCCGTGCATTGTGTCCGTGCATTGTAATACTGAGTTGGTGCACTTTTTTGGGTTAATCAGGAAACGACGTTCACATCTCGGAGCTGTAGACCAAGAACCACTTGTGTGAACAGATAAATACAATGCATTCCCTGTTGCTGGCCCCGCGAAAAAAAATTTCGTCATGGGACGAGCGGCCATGATAGCGTGAGTGTTAGCAGAAATCAGTTGTGCACCAATGATGCCATGTTTCATTGCAATTTACATATAATAGCCACTCACTGAATAAATGCAAACGTCTAATCACTACGTGTACGTGTAGCTCTAGGAGAGAAATGGAACTTAAGTGAATCTTCCTAATTTCTGTGTGGTCATCTCGATGCCCTTCAGTCTGGAATTGTATAAATCTGTGATAACTCTATGTATTTCGAATTGATATGTTTAATTAAACCTGATGTGATTTATTTTTCTGTATTCTCGTCTGGTGCTGTTGCTTGGGTGAGGGAAAGGGTATACAACGCAAACAAAGTGCGCTAATGTAAACGTTCCATGGCTAATTCTAATTATGCACTATTTATTATTCATAGTGCTGACGTCATCCCTGACGTCATTTATTTACAATCGTAGTAGTCCGCTCAAAGGATGGATGGCGCTGACCGTCTCTGTCATGCCGTCATTCTGAAGACACAGGGGCCTATGGGAGTTGCGCTACCTGTTTAGATATACCTTGAGCACTATCGTCAAGACAAGAATGTTCCTTGTCAAAAACAAAAACAGAACTACATGTAGAAGGAAAGCATGACAGAACAGGTCTGGGCATGTCATCGCATGTTTATCAGACAAAAAGGGGGGGGGGAGTGAAGAGTAACACTTGAACAAAGCAGAAAACGAGCATCAAACTATTTCTAAACACACGCACTCCTCTTATTCAAAAACAGCGCTCATCATAAATCCGTCCAGGACAATTCACACCATTTTTCTATTGCTACACTTTTTTCCAGAAACGGCTAGTTTTCTAGTAACGAGCTTCCTATAATCAATGCAACTGCGAGGCTCCTTGCCCTGAGCTTCAACTGAAATTAGAGGCGATGCATAATCACTTCCAGCGGGTTCTATTACTCAGAGATCGAGCATTTTCTTATTTTCAGTTTCTAGTATGGCCTTCTGTCTATGTGCTATTCTATACGACTGGGACTTAACTGGCTTTTCTGATGTCAGTTCAATGTCATGACAAGCTAACGTCGTTTTGCCAGGCCTCTCAGGAAAAAAAGTCTGGTACTCCTCGATTAAATGAGTCAGATCTTGCCTTCTATTACTAAAGGGTAGGTTACATATTTTTTTGGGATAATTCAGAAGTGCAGGGTTGTTAAGTAACTTATCCCAAAGTATAACTATGTATCTGAGTACGTGTACTTGGTATACTTTTCGATTATCCTGAGGAAATATTGCATACATTTTCATTGCATTTGATTAGGTTGCAAGTTACCGGCTTCGACGACATTGTGCATTATTTCTTGAACTGTGGGAACTTTACCAGTTCCTAGAGGAGGGATGTCTAAGGGGATTTCCTCAGGTTCGCTTAGTGTGAGGTTAACAATAGCCTCGCATTCGGTGTACAGTTTTATCAAGTTTGCGTGGTATATTTTGATGATTTACGTTTGCCAAGCTGAACCACATATTTAGTGTCTGAAAGTTTTTCTATTACCTGTGCTGGACCTTCCCACTGAACTTCCAGTGTGTTTTGACGACACGGTCGTAATATAATTACTTTTTGTCCCGTAGAGAACAGCCGTGACTTAGCTGTCCTGTGGTAGTAAGTTTTAGGTTTTTCCTTCTTGGGCAATTTTCATGTTCTCCAGTGTTAGCTCTTTAGATACACGTAAACGATTTAGCAATTCTAAAACGTACTCTACCACTGTGGGATCGTCCCCACTATCTTCCCATTGTTCTCTGATTATTCTCAGCGGTGATCTTAGTGATCTGCTATAGACGTCCTGCAGGTCTAAACCCTGTTGCTTCATCGGGAACCGTTCTAAGAGCAAACGTTGCTGCCGGCAAACACATGTTCCAATCTTATTTATGTTCATCACACAGAGCTTGTAGAACTCGTTTAACTGTTGAATGCCAACTTTCAACTGCACTGCTTTGTGTATGATATACTGAGCAGTGGACGATTGTAATCTCGCAGCGTTGTAGAAAGGTTGTAGTCAGAGCACTAGTAAACACCCTTGCCTGATCGCTTTGAATTTCGCTAGGAAACGTATTCGTGCAAAGACGCCAAGCAAGACATCCACAATTTTGGAAGAAGTTATTTCCTTGAGAGGCACTGCTTCAGGAAACTTCGTTGCTGGATACAGCAGCGTTAGTATGCAAAGGCATTCTGGCTTAGTTTGTGTTGTGTAACTTAGTTAGTTAGGGCCTAGCTGTCGATTACCAAGCGCTTGAAGGGATCTGTGACTATGGGGACTAGGTTAAGTGGTGCTTTACACTGGTCCGTAGATTTCCCTACTCTTTGGCATGAATCAGATGACCGAAGTTTTTCACATCTTTAAAACATCCTGGCCAGTAGTATTCCTGAAGGAGTCTATCCCTAGTTTTTTCTGATTCTTAAATGACCTGACCATGAACATGCATGACTGAGGTGCGGAATATCTTGTCTGTGCTTTTGAGGTACAACTAGCTGACCCAAGGTTCTGCCTTTAATGTCGTTGTAATATCGATCCGACTTTTTGGCAAACGTCGCGTTTTTACTAGGGACACCATCGGTGACTTTGAAAAGTCTTTGTAGCGTTGAGTCACTTTGTTGCTCCAGCTTTAGAGAGTTTGTTTGTCAAGGCCTCGTAAGCTGTCAAAACTATTTGACACTGGTGGCAAAAAGGAGCAAGCTGTAGAGTTTTCTGCGCATTCAAGATCCTGCTGAATACTGTTTTGACCAACATCTTGGGAGGATTCTTCGTTAGGATTCGCAACGGGAACTTCTAGATTTTGCTGTGTGGTAATGGTACCGAAGATTATTCGCCAGGTCACGCGCTTTGAAACGTGTGAGGCCGTTGAACTGTTGTGCACTGCATTCTTTCCTTTGTTCTGCTAATAGATTTGAAGACTTGCTCGGAAATAGATAAGCATAATGTTCGGGAATACTTTTAGATACAGCGGCTTCGGTTATGATTTCACCAAAGTATCCCTTAAGGGTTACCTCAGCTACAGGAAAACATACATTGTTTTCCTGCACAATTTGCCTGATCCTCGTTGATTCGCCTGTATAATGCTCGGGTCTAACCAGCGAAGGATGGGCAACATCTATGGTAGCACCGCTATCTCTTAGTGCTTTACACGGTGTACCGCTTACCGTTAAATCACAGAGGTAATGTCCCAGCAACTCAAGGTTTTCCTCGTCATCTATTAAGTAGGAGAAAGCTTTTTAGGTTTTTTATCACAAACACTCGCGATGTGTACCTGGTTCGTGACTGAAATAACAAACTGGAGGTTTTCTATCTTCGAAGACTCTCGTGCTATTAAGAGTTTTCTCTTTCATGGTGGTACTCTGTTCACCTTTCTGACTGCTTTCACGAGAGGTGGCAATTGGGACGTCTCTTTCCGGTTTGTTGGTAGCAAACTTTCGATAAGGTGTGAAAGGTTTGCGTGTTTTCAAGCTCATGGGTGACGTGTTGTAGACTCTTCTAGGCACTGCTTTTTCTATGGTGTCAACGTCTGGCTTGTCCTGAATCCAAAATCGCATATCTTCTGGGATGCGGTCAAAGAACTGTGCTAGGCAAATATGCTGTATGACTTTATCATGGTAGCCATAAGCCTTTACCTCCGTCAACGATTCCACCAAATTCGAATTATACGCGAAGTCTACGTAAGGTTGATTAGGTTTCTTGACATCTGATTTGAATCTTTGGCGGAAAGCCTCATCAGATAGGCGAAACTTTTTCAACAGACTGCTGTTTACTCTATTGTAATCTTCATACTCATCCTTAGGCAACCGCGCTAAAATATCCGTTTCACCAGGCAAAAGAGTATGGAACCTTTGTGACCAAGAAGATGACAAAATTGTGCCTTTCGCAAGTACGTTCACAGTATACTAGGTACATACCTATGTCCTCTCCCAACTTGTAGGGCTCCATAAAATTCGTCATTTTAAATGACTCCACCTGCATTACTTGAGGAAGCTAGTCCCAGCAATTTTATCATCTTCCTCGTTGCGCTCGACTTGCAATTTAAGGTGAATATCTAATAATTCTTTTTGCTAAGCATACTCTCTCTCTCTTTCATCTCCCATGTGTCACTTATCATCTCCGAGGCTTGTTCGACTTCATCATCGTCGATATCCGCGCTCAAAATGGCTCCAATAATGTGGGGCTTTCGCTTCAATTTCGAAGTGTCAATACCTAAATCCTCACATATTTCTAACGAGTCATCTTTCTTGAGTGAATTTTGCTTCATACTTGAGTACCTTTGCCTACAAACAATACTATGAGGCATACGAACGAGGACTCCTCGACAGTAGGGTCAACTAACCCGATTTAGAACACTAGGCTAAATACTGGTTACAACTAATCAGCAAAGCTAGTACCCACCTTTACATACTCGAAGCACATGAGGTCCGCCGTGCACCGCTGCCACCAGTTGATACATTCCTTCACCCGAATCGACGACACAGAGAGGTCCAGCAACTGGATTTTAAAGGTGTTGTGACAGTTGGTTTCCAGCTCACCCACATAAATACGAAAAACTATTCTATCACCCGACATAATCCCATATGCAAGTTTTCAGGTACACGAGGTAAGCAGATACCGAGAATAACGGCCAGAAGAAGCGACATCGGTGACGTCACACAGGAGCGGCCAGGGAAGACGGGCGCCTCCCAAACCAAATGAGGGAGAGAGGCCCATGAGGTCACACCGTGGGTCGTCATTCTGTAGCCGCGCCTATTTTCCGAACCAATCTTGCGAGAGGAAAAATTCTTTTTTTTTTTTCACGGTGTTCTCAGAATGAGTACGATGCATATATATTATGCTTCAACACACCAGAGAAAGTGTCGCAACGCCTTTAATGAAAGTCGTAAATTCTGGTAGAGTGTATTGGTATCAAATGGAAGGCCGGCCACAGGGGCCGGCTTCCTCTAGCATCTCAAACAGACTCGAACAACCTCCTGAATACCAACTCTCGCCCGGCGAGAGTTGGCTGTTTAGAGATTGCTATACGTGAAGTGTCCGTTTCGCCGTGCAACAGTCCATGACACTGGAAAGCCGCAAGTGGGAGAACAACACGAGGATGTGGACACCTCAGAGGTGAACATTGAACGTGCCACTGTCCACCCATAAGAGAATGTCAGAGGTCATCCAGCGGCGGTGAAACTCAACTGCCCCAAGCACCGTTCGCTCCCTGCAGAGAGCTCTGGTACTTACATGACATGACTCACGCGCACTCACATGAGGAGGGCCCAGATCAGCCAAGAAAAATGATATCAGCTCCCGTCTCCCCGGTTTTGTTCGCTTTCGTTCACGAGCCGGCCACGTTTGCCCGTGCCCGACGATGAGTGTGCTGAACGGGAATCATGCATGCCGGAGGTAGCGACAGTAGTGACAGCGCATAGTATCTCTTCTTGCCTTGAGGTATAAAATTAAGGAATACGCAAGTTCAGTTACCACCTCCATTCGATCGTTATTGTGAAGGGGCTCGTTATTTTATTCCCCCCATTCCATCCAGCAATGGGTAGAGTATCGCCTGTGGCGATTAAACTCCTCACTCTCCTAGGTCGAAAATAAAGTTGTTGTTGTTGTTACCACCTCCAACCTCTCTGTACCTCTGAGGGATGACCACCGTGACCATCTACAACGTGCAATGGAACAAAAAAAAAGCCTTCTTGCACGGGACTTCCTTTTATGGGTTGCAAGAGATCTCCTGCCATTCAGCCTTGTGGCTGGCGAGGGCTTACAGGGGAACACATGCCCATTGACATGTAGGGCTATCATACGCACTATGGTTTTATCTTCTGCTCGTAATTCTAATGTGATATGTGCTATAAATTCCTTGTCACTCCCCAGGAGTTCCTGCTGAAGTATCATGTTATCCGGAAAGCAGAGGGCCTGCCTGACAGAACGACTATCTCCAGGGGTGCTCTGTAAGAGGTTTACAGTGAACTACATTCCAAGGCAGAAGATCTGCTGCACGGGGCAAGCTTTTGCGCCCTCACATTTGACCTCTGGACCGATAGCTACCGTCGCAAGGGTTTCATTACATCAGCTGCCACTTTTGTGACGGTAAGTGTCCGCTGAAGACTGCAACCCGAGCTTCAGTTTTCACGCAACAGTGGCCATATTTGCGAATACTATATGCAGCTACTAGTTCTATGACATTAGGCAAATGAATCGGCCCAACTGGCTGCAGCGACGGTGTTCTCATTCAGGCTCTCATTTCAACTGACTTTGGATTCCGATGTGTGACTCTCTCCACACGCAACCTCTTCGAACGGCACACTGGGATTGTCATATCGGACGAGTATACAAAGTACGTCGACGAGTTCAACATCACTTCGAAAGTCATACTGCTGCGTAATACACTCCGGCTCAAATGTTAAGCATGCAGCAAGTCTTGCTGGTGTGAGCAATCCTTTGTCCCTCGGCCATGGAATGGCCATGGCTTCATGATGGGTTTGCTAATGTAGACTAATTCCACGATCTCATAGCCCAGTGTCGAGACTTTGTTCAAAAACTCCATTACAAGTCCACACAGTTGGTGCAGATCGCTCAAGCTGATTTCCGAGAAAGTTTGTTGCAGTTCATTTCTCCGGAAGAACAACTAGAAGATGATGAAAATGATCCCATTACTGACTCCATCAGTGACGATCACTGGTACACGTCTTTAGGGATACCCCACCAATCTGTGTCCATAAAGGGTGATACTCGCACTAAACGGCATAGTATACTAATGAAGATTAACAGCTTAATTGATAACCGTAAACACCTACGAACGCTGCTTGCACCCACAAATGAAAGTATAGCTGTTGCCCCTGAGGAATGGTGTATCATGCAAAATCTGTCAGATCGGCAAACATCATGGTCACAGGACAAATCTTGCACTTTCAGTTTGATTATTATTGTGCGCAGTGTGCTGGAAGGTTTTCTAGAAGAAAGGGGTGAGGATCATGTCCTTGTGCAAGAGATGAAAAAAGGTATGAGAGCAATGTTTGATCACAGATTTCCCATAAGTGATACAGCCCATGCAACCATGTTATATCCTGTAGACATCCAGAGAATGTTCGACACAGGATATTTGATACCTGCACGATATCCGTAAACGTTCAACTGTTGTCTAATGGAACTTCCATGGATATTCCTTTTACCGGTTGCTGGACGTCCAGAAAACATCTTGACAATAATTTTGAATATCCAGTGGACATGTCGTGTATGTTCACGTTTTGAAATGTCTTTCATTAGATATTTTATTAACTGTTAATGGACGTGCAGAAAATAACTTTACAATAATTCAGTAAGATCCACTGGACATCATTTGCATGTGATGTTTTAAACCTCTAGCATCAAATATTTTAGTTATTTATATTCGTATTATATTTACGCTGTATTTATATCAGCCTGTTTAATAGACTTACCGACCCAAAGCTAATTACATTACATCCATAGGATATACCATATCCGTGCAAAAATGGTGTGTGTATTACTACCTAAAATCTTTGTACCGTTCAGCTAGCTGAGAATAAGACACAAGAGGTTGCTTATGCAAGAAAACAGTAATTTTTATTGTTATACATATATGCACGAATATTGACAATTTCTTTTTTAATGCTTGTGGCTACAGCACTCGCACCTGCTGTGCTATCCCTTGTAGTGAAAAAAAAAAGTTTGCTATATATAGTTGAGTGCAACGCAGCAGCGGTTATGTGGTGAGGTGCACAACATTTATCATTTATATTTTAAATCATGGCATTTATGTGAAAAGTACAAATAACTTTGTTATGGCCACCACCCCTTCTACAAACCTTTTTGACATGGTCGTCCTAGAAATATAGTTTTATCAGTGCAGCCGAAACAAATGTCATCTAAAGTTTCATCTTGGTGGAGGGCAGGACACCCGTTTCTCAATGGGGTATGTGACACCTTACTGGTGTACTTTCCCAGCTGCACTTGTGGCTATGCAACATTTCGGGAGCGAGTAATTGAAAGCACTTGTCGGGTCCAAGAATTTAAATGCCCCCGCCCTTTGGTCACCAATTGTGGTGTAATCAAGGCGGCGATTAGTGATCATATGCCAGTGTTCATATGTATTAAAGCAATGCGCAAAGTGGACAGTTGCAAAGAAACAAGGAGTAGAGATATTACACAGGGCAGGCTAATATCCTTCAGGGAAGCCATTGAGTCAGCGGACTGGCAGCCTGTAATACACACTGACTGTGTGGAAGAGGCATATAATATGTTTTTGTCCAGATTCATAGACCTCTACGACACAGCGTTTCCGTACCGAAAACATACACAAAATAAAAAAATGCGAAAACCTTGGATGACAAGAGATGTGCTCAGAATATTGCAAAAGAGAAATAGAAAATACAAACAATTTCTGCGAACTAGATTGAATGAGCACTTGCAAGAATTTAAACAACTACGAAATTCAGCAAACTCTGAACTTAGACGCGCTAAAGCTGATTACTATAATAAGCTTTTTTGGGAGAAAGCAACCCGCGTGTAATCGGGCAAAAGCTAAACGGGCTTCTTGGTCGCGAAAACAAAAGTCAAGGTCCACCAAGCACAATGTCCGTGGACGGCAATGAAGTTAGTGGCAATGATCTAGTAAACTCATTCAACACATATCTGACTTCCTTTGCACAAAATACGGGCGTGTCTACAAATCACAATTACTGCAATGAGTGCAGTATACCCATGACATCGGCATCAGTGTTCTTCTCGGGAACCGATGAGGCAAAGGTAATTGCCCTATTTCAAGGCTTGAAAAACACTAAAAGTGTTGATATTAATGGTGTATCGATTGGTCCGGTAAAGTACGTAATTGACCTTATCGCCCCGTGTCTGACACATATTTACAATAGGTCTCTCTGCAACGGTATTTTCCAAGGAAAATGAAGATTGCAAAGGTGGTTGTGCTGTACAAATCAGGAGATAGTAATGTACACGTGTACATTACTATCTCCTGATTTGTACTGTTCGCGTCACTGTTCGCGTACGCGAACTACAGACCTATTTCCATCCTGCCCGTGTTCTCAAAAGTGCTCGAAAAGTTAATGTATATAGAAGATGATCATCTTTTTTTACAAAGCATAACTGCATTGCAAATGAACAATTTGGTTTTAGGGCAGGTCGCTCTACGGAACATGCCCTCCTTTATGCAAAAGAAAATATTATTAATAATATTGAACAGAAATTGCTTACACTAGCAATTTTCCTAGATTACTCAAAGGCTTTCGATCTTATACAGCATGATATACTTCTATCAAAGTTAGAGCGATATGGTGTGCGCGGTCTACCGCTGAAACTAATCACATCCTACCTCCGCGAGCGGTGCCAGAAAGTAGTGCTAGGAAGTGACGTATCTAAACCTCTGGACGTCACTATCGGAGTACCGCAGGGAAGTATCCTTTTGCCACTCCTTTTTAACTTATACATCAACGACTTAGTCTCAATAAATGCGGACGCTGATTTCGTTCTGTACGCAGATGACACCACTGTACTAATCGCAGAGAAAGATTTAAAGCGTTTAATACAAAAAGGAAACACTGTACTCCAAAATATAAATCTTTGGGCGCAAGAAAACTCTCTTCGTTTGAACCCTTCAAAAACAAAAGCAATTGTATTTAGGGAAAAAAACAAAGTTGTTGGTACCGACATGGTTCTGAGGATGGGAGCGTCGGATGTTGAAATCGTAAACAAAACTAAATTCTCGGGAGAATTCTTGGGAGGAAGAACACTTATCATGGGATGCCCACACTAACTATGTCTGTGCCAAGCTTGCAAACGCCGCGGGAAGAATATATAGATTTAGATATGATATGCCTTGTCACATAAAAGTAATGCTGTACAACACACTCTTCTTATCTCTGCTCAATTATTGCCACCTAATTTGGGGTAGACAAGTTTATCAAACATTAACTCTGTACAGGTAATCCCAAAATAAGTTCATTCGTTCTATTGCCAACCTTGATGGTTACCAATCCCCCAGACCACTTTTTCAGCGCTATGGCATAATGAGAGCAACCAACTTCTACAAATATAGGCGCCTATGTGCATGCAGAACAATGATTATGGAGAATAATATGGAACTTCTTGATTTGGCGCAACTACGCACAGAGACTAAGAGCTATAGAACCAGGCGAGATGCTGTATGGCACTGTCCGAGAAATCGAACCTGGTACATGGTGAGCAAAGCATATCTTTCCGACTGCCCCGACTATTGAATGAGCTCGGCTTCTTTGTGAATTCTCAACTCCCATCAAATGATCACCTTAAATCACTATTTTTTTAACATCATTGGTTTCTGGTATGCGGTCATATTTAGTTCGAATAGCATTGATACTACTTCATCTGGGTTATTGATTGCTTGAGTGATTTGACAACTTGTTAACTTGTTTTGGTTGTGAATATCCTGTATGTAATCTGCCGTTTGAGTGTTAATTAGTGTACGTATTATACTGCTTGAATGCTTTAATTTGTGTATGTTGAATATACTGTATGATGTGCTCCGGCTGTAGGTGCCAGAGGCCTTTGCCAAGCTCTGATAGAGCTTTTTGTCTCTGGCTCCGCCACGTTTGTGGAAATAAATAATAATATTATTATTATTATTATTAAATCACCATATGGGCATAAAGACAGTCTGCCAAATAAATTCTCACCATTGATTGATTATTATAGCGGAAGCTGCTTTCACCTAGAGAAGTTGTACTTTGTATGAAACGTGCCACATGTAAACTGACAGCTGTCATGTATTGGTTGTTTTGTGGCACTTCAGCTGCTGCGCTCCGTGTTGGTGCAGCATGCCAGTGCAGTCAATCTTGCATCTTGCCAACTAAAGGAAGCGATGGTCATGTGTGGAATAAAAAGGGCCCCGATTAATCTGGTGTGTCAAAACTAGTGTGTAATGCTTCATAAACAGCACATCACACCATTTTGTTGTCCAAGGCAAAAATCTGGAGTGGGACCAGTTCAAAGTGGTTTATTGGACAGGTCCCACTTTGAATGTGGGACCATTTAGTGAGTTGGACCAGTTGAAACTGGAACCAGTTTCACGATGGAAACGATCATGCGGTTGATCCAGCGGTCCCCCTGCTAAGTGGTCTGGGATTCGGCCACTTAGCAGCTGGGACCACCGAATGCATGACCGAAAATAATGCGTAGAAATGCACATACTGCTCCAGTAAATACTGTTTATTCTGTTAAAAGAATACACTGAGCAGAAAGAAATATTCGTACGTACTACGTAGTATAAGTCTGATCACTCACTGTGTCTAGGCAAGGCATTGGCTGACTGTG
The DNA here is from genome assembly GCF_037126465.1 of Ornithodoros turicata. Taxonomy (NCBI): domain Eukaryota; kingdom Metazoa; phylum Arthropoda; class Arachnida; order Ixodida; family Argasidae; genus Ornithodoros; species Ornithodoros turicata. Next base: position 111,874 of record NW_026999491.1, on the reverse strand, counting down.
CGATGCACTCATGGACCACAGGGAGCTCTACGTTCTGTTGGCCACCTCACATCTTGTATTTTCCCAGAGAAGATGACACTCCTGTTTTCCACATGTGCAGGTCGCGACATATGCCCCCTTCCCCTTCACCATACGTTCGGGATCTTCTTATCCTCTTTCTCTTCAAGCTCCTCCTAAATTTCTAAAAAGAAACATCTAATTAATAGTAATCAAAAGTTCACGGTCATCACTCATACCTGCGAACATCAGAAACACTGTCCGGCAGAAGCTGTCCGGCTTGTCGTTTCACCGTCCGTTTCTTCCGACAATGTGTTGCACAGGAATGACTGTCATCGCACTGTCTTAGAAAGGGCACGAAAACACACGCAAATACTGGACAGAAGATACACAATCCAAGGTATATCTAAACAGGTAGCGCAACTCCCACAGGCCCCTGTGTCTCCAGAATGACGCCATGATAAAGACGGTCAGCGCCATCCATCCATTGAGCGGACGATTGTAAATAAATGACGTCAGGGATGACGTCAACACTATGAATAATAAATAGTGCATAATTAGCTATGGCACGTTTACATTCGCGCACTTGGTTTGCGTTGTATACCCTTTCCCTCACCCAAGCAACAACACCAGACGAGAATACAGAAAAATAAATCACATCAGGTTTAATTAAACAGATCAGTTCTAAATACATAGAAGTATCACATATTTCTACAATTCCAGACTGAAGGGCATCGTGATGACCACACAGAAATTAGGAAGATTCACTTAAATTCCAATTCTCTCCTACAGCTACTCGTACACGTAGTGATTAGACGTTTGCATTTATTCAGTGAGTGGCTATTATAGGTAAATTGCAACGAAACATGGCATCGTTGGTGCACAGCTGATTCCTGCTAACACTCACACTATCATGGCCACTCGTCCCATAACGATTTTTTTTTTCGCGAGGCCAGCAACAGGGATGCATTGTATTTATCTGTTCACACAAGTGGTTCTTGGTCTACAGCTCCGAGATGTGAACGTCGTTTCCTGATTAACCCAAAAAAGTGCACCAACTCAGTATTACAATGCACGGACACAATGCACGGATACAGATATGCACGGATAAACACGCCCACTGTGACACATGTGCAAAAGGAGCAGGACACGGAAATGTACTCGGGTGGTAGATGATTTCGTATATGTGCACGAGCAGGGCAACAGAAAGTTTTTCTACATTGAAATTATGAATAACCTATTAGTACAAACGCAAGCCACGCCCATGTTGTAAAGTTTTGTGTTTACGCCGTACCTCTACTGTCAACGCCCACGATCGCTCGCGCCTCTTGCTGGTGGCTTTGCCGATGGGTCTGATTTGGTATTTTCGCTTGTTTACGCTACCAGTTTAGATATACCTTGCACAATCCTTACTATAGCAACCGAAGCTAAGACCAATGTGCTGCAACGCGTCCAATTCCCAACTGTCAGCAGTCAGTCTGTCAGTCACTCCCATCTCGCCTCTCACCCTTTCCGTCTCTCGTGTCTCGACGTTTGAATTTGTGGCCGCCGTGGCGCCTTCATGGTTCTGCATTGCACCAACCTCTGCAATTACCTTTCCTTCGTTTTTTTCTGTTTCTTTCTTTTAATTACTGAACCTAGTTTTTTCCCTGTTGAGATGTATTCTTTGACATTTGGCTGGTTCTTAATATCTGGTGATGATATTCACCTTTACATGACAATATGTGCACGAATTGAAGTTAAAGCATATATTTTATTGCAGAAGCGTGCACCTGGATAAAAAGCAATAAAAGAAGATCATGCATGTGCTGAAATAGTTCAGAGTAATAGATAGTAATAGATCAAACAAAACCAGAAGGACACACGGCAAGTGTGGACACGATGAAATCTCGAACGGGGAAGCCAGAAAGGCGCCCAGCTTGGCCAAGTGGGATAATTGACCATTCTGGGAACAAAATGGTCCCAGTGACACTCCAGCTGGCACTCCTAGAACCATCTCAGACCAGAGTGGTACCACTGATGTCACCAAAGTGAAACCAGCCACCCCACTTGGAAATCCAGTTGGGACATACCATTCCGACACGACCAAGCATCAAACTGGAAGCAGTCCAGATTCAACTGGAACCATTTTGGGACCAGCCGAGATTTTTGCCAGGGGTGTGTGTGCCAACAAACTCTTGTCATCATCATTCATGATCATCGTCATGTTAATATTATATTCCAGTCATTCAATACAAAATATCATAAAAAGTGCTCCTACGGATATCGGCATGTGATGTTGTTCAGAAATTGATCCTGTGGGTGTCCGAAATATGACGTTCCCGAAAGGATTATCCAGCGGATATCTTGTGGGCATCCTTTCCACGCAACCAGGAGCAAGGGACGATGTCTACTTCATCTCGATTCAAAAAGTGTACAATTGCATATGGAGTCTGTGTAAAAACATGTAGATATGCTGTGTTAGAACAAAGGCACTACTGTACAATATATATATATGCAGGTGAATGATGCACCATGCATTGTGATCACTGTAGCAGGTGGATGAGCGGAAAAACAACAAGCTGACCCTTGTAGGGCAAGCCAACTAGCTTTGTTACATTTAACAGTGGTCATGTGTGTAGTTCCCGTTCTTCTGATACAACGTAGATGCCGGCCAGTGAGGACTAGAACGGCTTACAGAATAGGTCGCACACTGGCTTCAAGTAATGGCCGACTATGCAGGACTGTCCAGAAGGCTGTATTGATGCCAAGTTTTCTATTGCAACCATGTTGCCATTAACCATGCAGTATCTATCTGGCACTACTGTTGTCAGTACAAAATCTGGTGCGTTATAGGTACGGTACTGCGGTGAGCAACATGTTTCTGTAACTGGACCATCGCTGGTTGTGCTACTAAATCCAAGTTTGCGGCTTTTCGATGCTGTGTTCATAGTAGCGCAGTGCTTTTCATGTAGACGGTTGTACAATTGCACTAGCGTTGCCCCCGGCTTCCTAAGTTGCTTCTTCAACAGTTGCATATTTTTTTCATATGGAAAGGCACTAAAAGCGTCCAGCGGGACATGCTTATTTACGTCAGCTGACAAATGTAGAAGACCGTGTACATTGTGGGACACAAGGTGAGGTCCATAAAGGTCAGCGAATGTCTCCACAAAATACGTCAGCAGAGACCTGGCATACTGATTCTGGGCATCACAAAGATCGCGTCGTGCCAGAATCGAAATTGCACAATGTAGGGTGAAAAAGTTCCTGAATAGTGGCGGCGGTAGTACACTTTCAAGTATGACCGGCCCGGTGTAAAGTAGCAGTAGTCTAAATTCAGTGGCCTTCCACCTATCCACCTCCTCGATTCCCCTTGGCTTACGCGCAGAGTCTTTCGGGACATGCCGCTGAAGGAAAACGCTCCTTTCGGTAAATTCATTTCTTTGCTGGGGGCTTAGCCTTACCGACAGTGGACCCGAAGACCAAAGGACAGTTAGCTTCTTTACGACACCTAGGCAGATCAGGTGCATGTAATCCAATGGTGCGGTAGTAACGATGTCAATGGGCAGATCTGTCATTATGGACACACCACGGTGGTGATCGGCATCATTTTGGTCCCTGAAAGATTTGTCTGTTCTTGGATAGGATGGAGCTGTCAAATAGTGCAATCTATTTCCACTGTATTCACCTTCATCTGTACATTTTGGGCATCCAGAAAAGCCGGTATGACGTTTTGTGAAGTGCACGTCATGCACGCGCTGGTTCATCACACACCATGCATCCAAATGATGCAGTTACTTTCATATTACGAATCACGATTCCTTCCTCCAGAACAAGCAGCAGCTCGTATACAAACTTTCTAACCGTTGTCATCGAAAGTCGTTCGATGACAACGGTTTTGCATTGCCAACATAAGCCCCAACAGTAAATGGAGGCATGCTTTTAAATTCCTGTACACGACAATGAATCGGTCAGCGCTCCTTCTTTGAGCTTTTCGACAGAGGCAGTCCGTTAATGTTGAATGAAAGTGTTACATGCACAGGGGTTTGATCTGCTAATTCAATGAGTCGTTTTAAAGTGGCAGACAAGCCAAAATGGCAATATCCTCCGGGTGGCATTGCGGTGACGTGTTCAGAAGCTTACCGTGGCGTCTCCAAAAGCATACGTGCGCCTTTGGTACGTCCTAGTAGCACGCGTGCTTGCGGAGTATCCCTAGAAGATTTGTCAATGCAGTGTGCGTAATATTCTGATCTGTGGCCAGCTTCGTAAGCTCGCACATAGATCGGCTGTGCCAAAATCATTGCAATCGCTTGACTCACTGTTGCCACTTTATATGTTTTCACCACAGTCAATGAAATCGCGTGATGCTACCGCTGGGGTATAGGCCACCGTTGTTGCCATTTCAGTTATATTTTGTTCTCCATTTGCATTCTGCCAAATTCCTGGGGCGGCGTCATCTGCACTAGGTGTTTCATTCACAATTTTGACGCGCGAAACTGCAGAAGACGCCGGCGTTTCTGGATTGGGTCCACTGCCAAACGTAGCAATCGTCAAACGCGCTTGGTTTCTGGCTTTTCTCTGCAGATATTCCTGTTCATGCTTTGGCTTGTTGAAGCTCCAGTACCAGGAATTTCAATTTCGGTAGTTCACTGAGGCACTAAAGGTTTCGAGACGCGACGCATAAAATAGTAAGAAATATTTACACTGTCTGTCTTCATACTTCAAGAATGAGGCTTCTTCTGTGCTGTAAAGTAAATCATGTTCAGTTTAGATGCCCGCCAACCAGCGCATCATTGCTCAGGAATTGTACTTACAGCTATCGAACCGTCAATTTTCAAAGAACGCCACACCAGTCGCAGACGCGCAACGAAGAAAAAGAAAGCAAACCGAGCAAGCGCGAGCAACCAAGCCGGTCTTGGATTGGATAACAATGTGGCTCACATGCGTGCAACAGTTGCGACCGCGGCTGCGACGTTATACGCTTGTAGTGCATCGAAAAAAATATTTATATGCTACATGATAACGCATGATATTATGCATGTCAGTGGCAACAAAGCCTGTTGTTGAGAAATCGGTGCTTTAAGAAACAACACTGCATTATTCCACTCTCGCAGAGTGGGCAGATTCCGACTGCAGCAGTCAGCGGTGACCACATGTACGGGGAAACGACGAGCAGCGGCAGAGTTTCTGCACAAGTTTTGTGTCAGTAAATAATGCGGATTGCAAGCGCTGGTGTGTGCGTCGGTTTCCTGTTCTCTAATGTTCTCCTGATGCTGCATATCGCTCATGTCGCTCAAAAACCGACTGCGACCATCGACTAAGTTTTCCTGGTAAACTTTAAACACTGTGAGACACATTATTATATCGTATTAAGCAGTACAACGTGGTATAAGTGAACGCACACCAAACAATATACGGTACATCAGTGTTCTGCAAACGCAAAGAAAGCTACAAGAAAGATTGCACGCATGCCCTATGCATGTCCTGCTTGAGACTGTGAGAGCCAAACTGTTCAATTCGGCCTCACCGTCATCGTCATAAGCCAGCAGTGGCGCCGCTACATGCTTATAAGCGCGCGCCACGTGCTGTTCTGAGTTCTTTCATTGTACGACGTTCATCACCATACGTCGTTAGTCTGTTGGATCCTCGCTTTAGCTCATTCGGCCCTTCATCACCCAAATTGCTAGGTATATCTTTACTGTCTTTCATTGTATGTATCATACCAAAGTGTTAGTAAACTGTCTGTGTGTTATCCAAATGCCGTATTCCTGAATCTTATTTTTGAGTTTGGCAGATAGCCAGGGACATCGGGTCCGTCACCAGCGTTAACACCTTTCTTCACCCCTTTCCCTTGGTCTATCTTGCCTCACATGGCGCAGCCGACAGGATACGGCAAGTGATTCGTCAGATTTTTCACTTCTGGTTGATACCATATGAATTTTTTGCAAGTACTTCGACTTTGAAGTCTTGCGCTTTTGACGTAGTTCGAAAGGCTTGTTCGATTTAGGCTTAGCCTCGTCATTCGAACGCATTGCATAGCATTTTTCGAACAGTTCTATCCCTCCGTAACTTCTAGTTCTTTTTTTGTCACGCATTAATTGCGTCTTCAGTTTTTCGTTGCATTTGTGCATTTTTCAGTTGTTCGTAATTTCGAACGCGACGTTCGATGTTAGGTTCTGCTGGTAACACCTGTCTGGAGCTTGGTTCAGTATTGTTTCCGTCTCTCGTTTTTCGTTGTGTCTTAACAAATATCGTCTTTTGAGTTTGTTCTTTCATGGACAGTCCAAAGGTGTTGAGACTTCTTTTGCGTCCAGCACAAGAGTTATTTGAAGAGTGCGTCTCACGTAATCTCACACTCCCAGAGAACGCTGATCCTCGTCAAGCAGCAATTCTCATCATGGAAGACGACGAAAGGAGGAAACATGCATCTACGAGTGCTATTCCCACCAAAGACAACGAGGAATACCAAACATCGGAAGAATGCGAATCATCCGAAGATGAACATCAGGATGAACAAGCCTCACCAACAAACAAAACAAGTAAGAAGACACCTACCGCGAGTTCATCTGCTCCGATCACCATCGATCAGTTAGCTGAGATTTTCAAACGGGTGGTTTCCACACCACAGAGGATAGTAACCACCCCGGACCTTAGTCAGACATTGAAGTTCTTTTATGGCCGGCCCAACGATGATTTTCGCGCATGGCTTTCATCAATTGATGTGTTACGTATCCAGTACGGTTGGGACGATTATACCGCCTTAGCCATTGCAAAGAGTAAGCTTCGTGGTGCGGCCAAGGATTGGGACGATGGATCCGGAAGAAGTTGTGTCACATGGCAAGACTGGGTCAAAGGTTTGAAAGAGCAATTTGATTATCATCCAGATCTACCAGATTGGAATCGCGATTGTGAAGCTAGAGTACAGAAAAGTGAAGAATCCATTTCTGACCATATTCACGCAAAGATCAAAATACTCTGCAAGTGCCCTTATCAGCTCAGGGAACGTGACAAGATCCGTTACATCACCATGGGTCTACAGAGCGAGGCAACGAGGACAAGTCTCACTTCCTACTACATGTCTACTGGATGTGACTGTCTCACTCTGATCAAGCTGGCACGACAGATCGAACCTTCTCAGAAACACCGTGATCCAAACTGGCGTCAACAAGGAGCCAAGCCAAAGGACTACACGAAGAAGGAACATCAACGTCAGCAAGGCTTTTCGTCCACATCACAGCCTAAGTATTCATCTCGGCAAAATGGTGAGAAACATTCTCCTACTTCCACCAAAACATCGGACAAATCAAGCCTAAAATACAAAGACCCAAAGGACTACACCAAACATCAAGACAAAGACAAGAAACACAGCTACACTGCTTCAATAAGACACGACTTACCATCTAGACACCCCGTGAGACCCGTCATTGAGATTCTTGTAAACAACACACCGGTCGACGCCTTGGTTGACACGGGTGCAGACATCTCAATTTTAAGAAAACAGGAAGCAGAGCTTTGGGGTATTAACATAAAACCATGGAGTGACTCAGCAATGATCGCCGTCGATAACGAGTCCATGCCGTTCGGCGAAGCCGTCGTGGAAGTGAAGTTAGCGAACACAACTGTTTCTCTTCAAGTTGCTATCGTCACTAACATCATATATCCTTTCATACTTGGTAGCGGCTGGCGCACATCTGCCAAGCTTGGAATCACTGTTTGGCCTAATGGACACGTCTCCATCCAGTCACCTCCAAAGTCCCACCAGGAGAACATCTTCAACAGCATGTTCTTAAAGAAAGACTTCCTCCAGGAACTTTCTCCATCTCACGCTGAAGAATTTCAACCCATACAGGAAAGGATCTTCTACAACACGACATCCAAGGATCAAGACACTTCGACAGACATCAAAACACATCACATCCTTCACGCTTCCAACAACGTGCAAGTAAACAACAACAAAGCCTCGACATCAACGTGTTCATCAACACAACGTAAATCTACACCAAGGAACTGTCCATTCCCACTTCTCCCTGGCACCAACATCGTGGCACCCCAGGACGGCCCCAACATCGTGGCATCCCAGGACAAGGTGAAGATACCATCTCGTCAAGCAACATCAGTCTCCGCAAGAACAAGTTCGTCAAACAGTTTTCCGGCGAACAGCAGTGTTTGTGAACGTGTTAGTGAATTCCGCAATGTTGTCGACCTTCATAGAACACAGCCATCACAGGTATGTGAAAATGTCATGTTGCATAACGACGAAAAGGATCTGACCTCTTGCTTGTGAATACCGTACAAGTCAATGACATCATTCCTTTGGATAGGGTTGTTGTACGAGAGTCGGATGCAAAAACTGAAGTACAGCATGCTGAAATCTTGAACTACTTGGACAAACTTAAAGACAAAGTAACCTCAGACATAAATGACACACAGCTTAAGAAACTCCATGACATCATTCTTAACCACGCGAACGTGTTTTCTAAGCAAAAGTATGACATCGGATTTTGTCCAAAGACCGAACATTGCATCGATCTCTCTGACAGCATTCCTGTTCGCGTAAAGTCTTACCGCTACTCATGGAATGACAGAAAATTCATCAAAGAAGAAATCGACAACTGGCTTAAATTAGGTCTTGTTCGAAAATCTCAGTCTCATTACGCTTCCCCAGTTTTCGTTGTTGATCAACCATTCCATCCGTCAACACCACGCAGACTTGTTGTTGACTACCGTAAGCTAAATGGGAAAACCGTCAAAAGAGTGTATAGTATGCCTCGAATTGATGATACTGTTGACAGAGTAGGGAAAGGCAAATACTTTTCCACTATGGACATAAAGAAAGGTTACCTAAACATCAAAATAAGGGAATCTGACCAGCATAAGACAGCTTTCATTACACCTGACGGTCTTTACGAATTCGTTCGAATGCCTTTCGGTCCAACTGGTGCTCCCGCCACTTGGCAAGCAGTAATGGATGAAGCCTTTCATTCCCTCAAGTGGAAGGACGTTGTAATTGTCTATTTCGATGACATCTGTATCTACACTTCCACCATAGACGAACATCTCGATGTTCTTGACCAATCTATGTCCATACTGGAAAATTATGGTTTCAAAATCGAGATCAATAAGTGTCAGTTCATTCAGACCCATATAAAGTTTCTGGGTTACATTGTATCTCATGAGGGTAAACTGCCAGATCCGGAGAGGTCAGCTGCTGTTGACAAATACCCCGATACATTGAACACAATACAAGACTTAAGAGATTTTTGGGCTTTGCTTCTTACTTTCGCAAATTCATCAAATGTTTTGCTGAAATTGCGCGACCTCTATCACTCCTCTTGCGAAACAAGCAACAGTCCAAAAGCACTGGCAAAACCAACATTACGTCAGAATGGACACCTACACACACTGAGGCTGTACGTAACCTCAAATCTCTTTTAAAATCTCCACCTATTTTGGCTCATTTTGATCCAGACAGAGAAACTCATGTCTATGTTGACGCTTCAGCGAAACATCTAGGAGCGTTCATCTCACAGAAACACGATGGAAAAGAGTATGTTGTTGAGTATGCCAGCAGAGCAACCAACACAACAGAGGAAAAACTGCATTCAAACATGCTCGAATGCATTGCTCTTCATTGGGCACTCACAGACAAATTTCGTATTTATGTGTACGGGTTGCCTATCGTCCATGTTTGGACAGACAACTACAGTGTCTCCTTAATGACCAATGCACAGCAAATCAATAGAAAATTTGCTCGCATGGTTCTCGATCTTCAAGAACTTCCTCTGAAGATACATCATCGTTCGGGAAAAACCAATGTTGTCGCTGATGCTCTATCACGCATCCCACAACCTTTGGTTGCGTCACTAATTCTCACTGCCGAGAATTCTCATCTCTCCAACCACCAACAGTCAGATCCGTCGTTATTAGAGATTTTTGAAGTCCTCAAAAATCCTAACATTTCTTCTCGCAAAGCTGAGAACATGCGGAATACATTCATGTTGTCGAATGGCATACTCTGCCACAAAACCACTCAACAAAACGGACTGACAAAAACAAGGATTGTCATACCAGAATCTCTTAGAAAAGAGATATTGCTTCATGATAAACGTGGTCACATGGACAAATTCAAGACCAAAAGCAGTATTCTGAGTAAATACTGGTGGTCGTCCATTAATAAGGACGTCAAAGAGTACGTCCAGGGTTGTAACATTTGTCAGCGCATCAACAGACAAACATCGAAGCCCGTGGGATACTTACATCCTTGACCAATTCCCACACAACCTTTCACCACAATATCCCTCGATCACATTGGTCCACTTCCGGAAACAGGAAATGGAAACAAGTACATCATTGTATGTGTTGACCACACTACACGCTTTGTAGTAACACAGGCTGTGAAATCAACAGCATCGTCACATATCATACAGTTCATTAAGGAAAAGATCAACACAACTTTTGGTATTCCTATGACAATTGTTTCTGACCAAGGTTCAGGTTTCATGAGTCAGAACATGGAAAAATTCCTAACCACAACAGGAATTGAACACACAACTTCTTGTCCTTATTTCCATCAGGCAAATGGTCTCGTGGAAAGATCTGTAGCCACCATAAAGAATATTCTCAAAAAATATTGCTTTGAGAATCCGTCAAAATGGGACCAATACATTGCAAGCACCACTTCTTTCACACTTCAAGACAAGGTTCTACTAGATTTTCACCACATTTCCTTCTCTTTGGATTTGAAACTCGTATTGAAAACGAGATACAGGTTGGTGTAATCGTTGACGACATGTCGCGACTTCAGAGCATTGAAATGCTACACGACATACGTGCAGAAGCACGGGAAAACCTAGGAAAAGCTCTATCCTCTCAGAAGAGACGTTACGACTACGGTCGAAACCCATCGCAGTTCTCTGCGGGTGACTTAGTTTGGATAGAATCCTTTTCAACTTCACCTTTTGATCCTAAGTACAAGGACAAGGTATTCAAAGTTATTTCCACTCATCCCCATGACATTTGTACTGTTCAAAGTCTGGATGAAGGAATAACAAAAACAGTTCATGTTTCACAAATAAGCGCGTGCCACGTGCTGTTCTGAGTTCTTTCATTGTACGACGTTCATCACCATACGTCGTTAGTCTGTTGGATCCTCGCTTTAGCTCATTCGGCCCTTCATCACCCAAATTGCTAGGTATATCTTTACTGTCTTTCATTGTATGTATCATACCAAAGTGTTAGTAAACTGTCTGTGTTATCCAAATGCCGTATTCCTGAATCTTATTTTTGAGTTTGGCAGATAGCCAGGGACATCGGGTCCGTCACCAGCGTTAACACCTTTCTTCACCCCTTTCCCTTGGTCTATCTTGCCTCACAAGACGTAATTACGACGTTCACATTTTCCAAAACGCTCTACCGGGATGTACAGTGGGTATCCGAGGAATATCTGGACCTACGGGACGTTCGGGATCTATCCCGGATATCCCCTGTACATTCGTGGTTTACTGGGATGTGGGGATGCACTTCGTCTGTACTGACATTTTCAAGCTGTCAGCTGTCTGGCGGCGTTGTAATGCCACTTAATGTCTGTTTTCTGTGCTGGGGTATAGCAGCAGTGTAGCAGCAGTGTAGGTTTCAATTTAATGCGCAATTATGGAGTGTGGCGGGGTACGTACGGGGGCGTTGGGGGTGTACATGTTGGGTCAAGTGACTGTTTTCTGCTTGGGGAGATGCTAGGTTAGCATATCAAGTGTGTGGCTGTTGAGCAATTTTATTCGAAAATTGTTTTGGCTCATCGTTTTTGCTTCTTTTACGCATTGCGTAATTCCATTTGAGTTGCATCAACTTCTTTCTATTTAAAACCCTGGCGAGGCTGTGCTACCAGCCCACCGTGCACGTGCACTTATAATAGATGCATTGCATTCAAAATAACAAGCTTTTTTTGGTTCAAAACTATTTATTTGATACATGGGTGTACTGTCTGGGCCACACAGTCTGGGACAATGAGATTGCAACGTTGTAGATGTGCATCCTCGGTTGCTGGGTTGCTTGTCGAAGAGAAAGGTACGGAGCCATCTTTTTCTTCTGTTCGGTGTTCGGAAGTTCGGAAGCTCGCTCGGAAAGGTGGTGCTGGGTGCGCATTGGGTGTCTGTTTCGCGCAATTCATCACGGCAATTCATTCGTCACTTTCGTCGTGCACATTGTTCGTCGCATTTGTAGTCACATTAGGCCAAGGGAATATATCTGTTCAACGAGTTGAGGCCGCTTTGGGTATCTGCTTCGCGCAAGCCTTTCTTGCAGTTCCTTGGTTGTCACATTCCTACTGCCACGTCGTCAGTTTCATTCTTAGAGGGATTCATAGGTCCGAATCAGGTGCGACATCCTCTTCGACATTCTTTGTCACACCTGGAGGCACATTATCGAGGGAAGCATGAGAACGATATTCCTCTGTCCGGTTCCACGGGGTGCACCGCTGATGTATCGCTTTCGCATTGGATATCTGTTTCGCGCAATCATTTCTGGCAGTTCCTTGGTTGTCACATTCCTACTGCTACGTCGTCAGTTTCCTTCTTAGAGGGAGTCATAGGTCCGAAACAGGTGCGACATACTCTTCGACATTCTTTGTCATATCTGGAGGCACATTATCGAGGGAAGCATGAGAACGATACCGCTCTATCCGGTTTCACGAGGTGTACCGCTGATGTACCGCTTTCGCATAGGGTGTGTCCTCCGCGCAATCCTTTCCGGCAATTCCTCGGTTGTCACTGTAGTCACTGTGGTCTGAAACAGGCGCGACATCCTGTTCGACATTCTTTGTCACATTTGTAGACACATTATCGAGGGAGCCATGAGAACGATATTGCTCTGCTCTGTTCTGTTCCATGAGGTGTACAGTAGTTGTATCGCTTTCGTTGTGTCGTTTCGCTATTTCATCCTTAAAGACTCACAGGTCCCAAATAGGTGCGACATCTTCTTTGTCATTCTTTTTTCTTCTTCTTTCTTTGTCGCATTTGTAGTCACATTACGGACGGCAGTACGATCTTTTCCACGAGGTGTACTGCTGTTGTATCTTTGTCGCGCAATCATTTCCGACTATCCCTTCGTTGTCTCATTCGTATCACCGTATTCTTAAAGAGTCACATGTCCGAAATGGGTACAATTCTTCGCAATTTCCTTTGTCACAGTCGTAGTCGTGTCGTGCGTTTTCCGAAGGACTCCTAGTTCTTTTCTTCTTGTTTTCTTCACGTGGATATCAGTTCCGATGAGACCTGCATGCACTCGCTTCTACTGTTCTTTATCGTGTAATCTGTTGTCGTGTTAACGTAGTTGAGCCATACCAGTCTTCATATCTCAATGATGTTGCATTCTTTGACTTTGACGCAGGCTACTTCTTCTGCCCGATGACCCGATTTGCCTGCGCATAACATCTTTTTAACTTTTGCGCAGGCATAACGGGTCGGACATTTCCGTTTTGAACCCCGACTTGAACTGACCAAGGCACAGCTTTGATTGCCTAGGCCAGAACACGTCGGTGGTTGCGCGATGACTCCGGATTTCTTGATTTTCGATTTCATTTGCTTTGGTTTCCTTTGCTCCTTGTCCTTTGCGTTTTGTCTTCAAATTTCTCTCTTTTGCTTTTTACGCAGCTGTGATTGGCGCTCAGAGCCTCGTTGGCCGGACTCGCTGTGGCTGTCGAGCCCGTTACCAGCTCCCACCACGGGGAGGTGAGGTTGAGCGCCAACAGTTATTGGGAGCCAATGAATCCGAAGCCATTGGGGTCCAGGGGCAGGCAGGGGTGAAAGTCAGGTCAAGACGTGGAACACTGAAGTCCTAGAGGCAGTGAACGGAGCGCAAGAGGATCTCAATGACGTCCTTCGGCATTGGGGTAGCCGGATCAGACTCCTCGATCGCAGTAACGATCATGACTATGAGATCGATGGTGTCGGCTTCCCTGATGTGTCTATGGTAGTTCGTGGCGAGGAACCGGACAAAGTCCATGCCCTCATCGAGAAGACGTGGACATCCTTGGCCTAGAATACCGTGGAGAAAATCGACGCACGCCGAGAGAAAGCCTGGTACCTTGTAGAAAGCCCTGACGTTAGCTTTCAGCTGATCAAAGGCACCAGGATGGTGATGAACTACCTCACGGTAGTGTAAGGATATCAGACCTTCCCAGTCAGGAGTTGGTCTCCTCCAACGAGCAAGTAAGGATTGCCGCCAGTCCTACCGAGGATGGTTCGCAGAAAGAGACTCATGGCGTCAGATAGAGAAACGGAGGCCGAGACGAGCAGAAGAGAGCAGAAGAGATTGGGATCCTAACATTACGTTTCATGATATAGACAGTGACGAGAATGTCTCTGTTCATCAAGACAGTTCTTCAGAATCCGAAGAAACACTTAGTCCACCTTACACGACAAGGTATGGACGCGTCACCAAACAAAGGGTACCATTACATGCGTACGACCTTGTTTGACTGTTTCAAAGTACACACATTCCATAGGGACGCCTTGGTGAATGTCGTCCATTCATGGACAGGGGACGCTCTGGTCCATAAATGACTTTGTACTACATTGCTTTAAATGTACCCAGTGTCTGCAATATGAATTTTTGCGGTCATTTTTGTGTTTTTCGCTTTGGGTTACTTCCACATTTCTTAGTTACTCACGCACACAGCCACACTCAAACACACGCTTACATTGTTGCTGTTTAGCATTTCCCTTCTACTGACCTCTTCAGATCAACTTTCTGCATTTCGAATTTAGTGTTTCGAATTTAGTGTTTCGAATTTAGTCACTACTTCACACTAGTTCTCTTCATTTTCGTATCACTGCATGTACTGTGTATGTACTGCATGTCACAATGCTGCTCATGCTATGCTGTGTTATATCATGTACTACGAACTTTGAACTACGAACTTTCTTCTTCAATGTTATCAAATTCACAATGTGTTTAGAATCAGGAGATTCTACTACTTCATTTGAGGGTGGATTATCAAACTCTCTTAAATCTAGGTTGTTCTGCATTTCAGGACAAAGGATGCTGCATGCTTCTGCCAAGGGCCCTGGCATGAATCATGTTCTCTTTTGTTTTTTTTTATCCTGTTTCAGAACAGCTTCGATTTTAAACTGTTAACTTCTGCATTAACGCTATTGTAGAGTTTCCTCACTGTAATAACGAAATGAGGACATTTGTAGATTGTCGTACCACTATTGTAAAGTTTCATTTTTCCTCAGTGTAATAACGAAATGAGGACATTTCATCTTTTTGTTAGAGGTGGGCGTGTGAGAGCCAAACTTCGGCCTCACCGTCATCGTCATAAGCCAGCAGTGGCGCCGCTACATGCTTATAAGCGCGCGCCACGTGCTGTTCTTTCATTGTACGACGTTCATCACCATACGTCGTTAGTCTGTTGGATCCTCGCTTTAGCTCATTCGGCCCTTCATCACCCAAATTGCTAGGTATATCTTTACTGTCTTTCATTGTATGTATCATACCAAAGTGTTAGTAAACTGTCTGTGTGTTATCCAAATGCCGTATTCCTGAATCTTATTTTTGAGTTTGGCAGATAGCCAGGGACATCGGGTCCGTCACCAGCGTTAACACCTTTCTTCACCCCTTTCCCTTGGTCTATCTTGCCTCACAAGACGTAATTACGACGTTCACATTTTCCAAAACTCTCTACCGGGATGTACAGTGGGTATCTGAGGAATATCTGGACCTACGGGACGTTCGGGATCTATCCCGGATATCCCCTGTACATTCGTGGTTTACTGGGATGTGGGGATGCACTTTACTGACATTTTCAAGCTGTCAGCTGTCTGGCGGCGTTGTAATGCCACTTAATGTCTGTTTTCTGTGCTGGGGTATAGCAGCAGTGTAGCAGCAGTGTAGGTTTCAATTTAATGCGCAATTATGGAGTGTGGCGGGGTACGTACGGGGGCGTTGGGGGTGTACATGTTGGGTCAAGTGACTGTTTTCTCCTTGGGGAGATGCTAGGTTAGCATATCAAGTGTGTGGCTGTTGAGCAATTTTATTCGAAAATTGTTTTGGCTCATCGTTTTTGCTTCTTTTACGCATTGCGTAATTCCATTTGAGTTGCATCAACTTCTTTCTATTTAAAACCCTGGCGAGGCTGTGCTACCAGCCCACCGTGCTCGTGCACTTATAATAGATGCATTGCATTCAAAATAACTGAAGCTTTTTTTGGTTCAAAACTATTTATTTGATACATGGGTGTACTGTCTGGGCCACACAGTCTGGGACAATGAGATTGCAACGTTGTAGATGTGCATCCTCGGTTGCTGGGTTGCTTGTCGAAGAGAAAGGTACGGAGCCATCTTTTTCTTCTGTTCGGTGTTCGGAAGTTCGGAAGCTCGCTCGGAAAGGTGGTGCTGGGTGCGCATTGGGTGTCTGTTTCGCGCAATTCATCACGGCAATTCATTCGTTGTCACTTTCGTCGTGCACATTGTTCGTCGCATTTGTAGTCACATTAGGCCAAGGGAATATATCTGTTCAACGAGTTGAGGCCGCTTTGGGTATCTGCTTCGCGCAAGCCTTTCTTGCAATTCCTTGGTTGTCACATTCCTACTGCCACGTCGTCAGTTTCATCCTTAGAGGGATTCATGGGTCCGAATCAGGTGCGACATCCTCTTCGACATTCTTTGTCACACCTGGAGGCACATTATCGAGGGAAGCATGAGAACGATATTCCTCTGTCCGGTTCCACGAGGTGCACCGCTGGTGTATCGCTTTCGCATTGGGTATGTGTTTCGCGCAATCCTTTCTGTCAATTCTTTGGTTGTCACATTCCTACTGCCACATCGTCAGTTTCATTCTTACAGGGACTCATAGGTCCGAATCAGGTGCGAAATCCTCTTCGACATTCTTTGTCGCATTTGTAGACACATTATCGAGGGAAGCATGAGAACGATATTGCTCTATCCGGTTTCACGAGGTGTACCGCTGATGTGCCGCTTTCGCATAGGATGTCTGCTCCGCGCAATCCTTTCCGGCAATTCCTTGGTTGTCACTGTAGTCACTGTGGTCTGAAACAGGCGCGACATCCTGTTCGACATTCTTTGTCACATTTGTAGACACATTATCGAGGGAGCCATGAGAACGATATTGCTCTGCTCTGTTCTGTTCCATGAGGTGTACAGTAGTTGTATCGCTTTCGTTGTGTCGTTTCGCTATTTCATCCTTAAAGACTGACAGGTCCCAAATAGGTGCGACATCTTCTTTTTTCTTCTTCTTTCTTTGTCGCATTTGTAGTCACATTATGGACGGCAGTACGATCTTTTCCACGAGGTGTACTGCTGTTGTATCTTTGTCGCGCAATCATTTCCGACTATCCCTTCGTTGTCTCATTCGTATCACCGCATTCTTAAAGAGTCACATGTCCGAAATGGGTACAATTCTTCGCAATTTCCTTTGTCACAGTCGTAGTCGTGTCGTGCGTTTTCCGAAGGATCCCTAGTTCTTTTCTTCTTTTCTTTTCTTCTTGTTTTCTTTTCTTCTTGTTTTCTTTTCTTCTTGTTTTCTTTTCGTGGATATCATTTGCGATGAGACCTGCATGCACTCGCTTCAACTGTTCTTTGTCGTGTAATCTGTTGTCGTGTTAACGTAGTTCAGCCATACCAGTCTTCATATCTCAATGATGTTGCATTCTTTGACTTTGACGCAGGCTACTTCTTCTGCCCGATGACCCGATTTGCCTGCGCATAACATCTTTTTAACTTTTGCGCAGGCATAACGGGTCGGACATTTCCGTTTTGAGCCCCGACTTGAACTGACCAAGGCACAGCTTTGATTGCCTAGGCCAGAACACGTCGGTGGTTGCGCGATGACTCCGGATTTCTTGATTTTCGATTTCATTTGCTTTGATTTCCTTTGCTCCTTGTCCTTTGCGTTTTGTCTTCAAATTTCTCTCTTTTGCTTTTTACGCAGCTGTGATTGGCGCTCAGAGCCTCGTTGGCCGGACTCGCTGTGGCTGTCGAGCCCGTTACCAGCTCCCACCACGGGGAGGTGAGGTTGAGCGCCAACAGTTATTGGGAGCCAATGAATCCGAAGCCATTGGGGTCCAGGGGCAGGCAGGGGTCAAAGTCAGGTCAAGACGTGGAACACTGAAGTCCTAGAGGCAGTGAACGGAGCGCAAGAGGATCTCAATGACGTCCTTCGGCATTGGGGTAGCCGGATCAGACTCCTCGATCGCAGTAACGATCATGACTATGAGATCGATGGTGTCGGCTTCCCTGATGTGTCTATGGTAGTTCGTGGCGAGGAACCGGACAAAGTCCATGCCCTCATCGAGAAGACGTGGACATTCTTGGCCTAGAATACCGTGGAGGAAATCGACGCACGCCGAGAGAAAGCCTGGTACCTTGTAGAAAGCTCTGACGTTAGCTTTTAGCTGTTCAAAGGCACCAGGATGGTGAAGGACTACCTCACGGTAGTGTAAGGACATTAGACCTGGCACCCAGTCAGGCGTTGGTCTCCTCCAACGAGCAAGGAAGGATTGTCGCCTGTCATAAGTCCTACCGAGGATGGTTCGTAGAAAGAGACTCATGGCGTCAGATAGAGAAACGGAGGCCGAGACGAGCAGAAGAGGTAACTAAGCCGTTAAATTATAATCAATATAATTCACCTCATTGTCTTTGGTGATCCACCTCATTGTCTTTGGTGATTCACCTCATCGTCTTTGGTGATTCACCTCATCGTCTTTGGTGATTCACCTCATTGTCTTTGGTGAATAAAATTCACCTCATTGAAACTACGGTTTCACCAAAGACAATGACTTGAATCTTAAAGCTATTTTAAAGCTACGTGCCTGGTGGTAACCAAGGTCGTGCTGTAGACTGGGAGGTGGTGGGTTCGAATCCTACCGCCGGCTGTGCTGTCTGAGGTTTTCCCTGGGTTTTCCGAAGACTTTCCAGACGAATGTCGGCACAGTTCCCCCTGAAGTCGGCCCAGGACGCATACTAATCCCCCTGTCCCCCACTCCTTCCTGCTGTCCTCTCTCCGTCTGTCCACATCTGTACGCCGCTCATAGCCACAGTTGCTTCGCGGTGCTAACACGCAATCAAATAAAAAAAAATAAAATAAAAATAAAAAAAAGCTACGTGCCAAGGGCACATTTAAGCAGGCAGAAGAAGCTGTTTTATTAATTTAGTTTGAACTGAACGGAGTGATGTGGTGATGTTGCATGTGTTATGGCGATTCGGGTAGTCATTTCGTAGGAGCCACATTTTTTTCGTTGGCCAGATCCCGAGCAGTCGACGTCAGGCCGCTCCGCCCTCATATAAGCGGATAAGGTAGTTAATCAGTGATACGCTGCCAGAGATAGACAGTAATATTATATCATACTTAATCCTACTGATATGATATCATTGATAAGATTATTACGTAAACAATAATGACAGCAATGCTGTAACAAACTAGGAATCGAACTTCAGTCGTTTTACTTGTCAGCCGAGCACTTCGACCCACTAGGCCATGGGCTCGCCTTGTTTGGGAGAATGGCTAACCAGAATAGAATTGTGGCTGGCAGACGTTGTTTGATTTTGTTTTGTTGCAGATGGCGCCACGGAGTAGTTAGATTTCGTCTTCATGGTCTGGCACCACTTCTATGAAATATTAAATTTACCGCAGCAGCATTGGCTCGTTTGCTGTTCAACAGATGCGACTACCTGCACCAAAAATTTAAATATCGCGCCCTTTAGGTTTTTGGATCATGTTCAATAGATGTGCTACTTATACAACAATTTAAATTTTCCTTCTTTTGTGACATGTTTAAACAGATGGCGAATTTACTTTTGCCTCAAGAGACGACGCTATGACGAATTTTCAATTTCCCGCAAGTAGTCTTCCCTCTTGCTAAAGACTCGCCACGATGATCTCGTTTCAGAACAAAAAAAAATTAATAAAAAATGACGAACCATTTCTATGTCACTTTACTATCAAACAGCTCGAGAGATGTGTTCCTGAGTAACACAATGATGGAAGCACAGAATGGATCTCGCTCAGTCAGTGGAATTAGATCGCAAGTGTCAGGTTGTTCTGGCCGAGGTGAATATCCTATTGCAATTAACAATATCATAGGTACCGCTAATGGTATATCAGAGTGTAGCCTCATGGATACTGTAAGCATGACAGGACAGGACATCTTGATAGATCAGATAGACAAAACAAATAGATCACAGATGTCTGTCAAGTATATAGTCATTTCAAAGCATGAGCAAAGCATAGTGCTACTCTGTTACTCTACTTCGCTTTGTTATGCAAAGTAACGCACATACTGTAAGGCAATAACAAACAAGTCTTCCTCTACGGACAAATATTTCTTCAATTGACGTTACGTGACACAGTCACCACAGCATCGAATCGACATTATAATTATGTCGATCCACATACCGTCTAAGAACGACGATGAGGCAATGCTGATTTTGAGTTGGTGATATCCAAAGCGAACAGAAAGTCCAACAGTTCTCTGGATGCCAGGTTTGAGCGACGCAAGGATCAAATCCCGCACCATTCTTACGTTTCCGATCGCTATGATATTTCATTCTGAGACACTTAGTTTCATGTAATATACAGGGCGTTCAAAATTAAGCTTTCACTAGCACTTTATAAATAGGCGAACAAAAGAAAACTGGTGCTATTTTTTCTGTTCCTTGAGTAAGAATGAGAGGTGCTACATAATTGCTACTATTGAGGTGCTACATAATTGGCAGCAACTGTTTCCTACTCAAGGAACAGAAAAAATAGCACCAGTTTTCTTTGGTTCGCCTATTGATAAAGTGCTAGTGAAAGCTTAATTTTGAACACCCTGTATTTAAAGGTTTCCCCCTACATTACGCTTGTCTCCATTGAATATCAGATACGTCACCAACAATTATATCCACCCGAAAAGATAGTTACGTTTTTTCAACCTGCAGCACCTATTTGTCTTGCCTATGCTTTATATGTGTTCATGGTGGAATCCGTGACTTCCATTTTCTCAATACTTGCTATTTTATTGTTTCGTGCTGTGCTCGACTGAACATGTAGGTGCAGTATGCTATCGTGCATTTTATTGATGGAAATGAAATCGAAATCGTGTCGTCTTCCTGGCTGTCGGGAGACGTATGCAGGTGGCTTGACCTACCCACCCATAAAGTGGAAGGACTGATTCGAAAAGCGCCCCCCCCCCCGGGAAGCCAATACGAACTCGAAGTTAAAGGACTATTGAGTATGTATATTAACATACACACAGAAACTTTTTAAACGTTAAACGTTTTATTTATTAATATAGCTGCACGCATGTGCCAATGGCTCACTGGCCTGTATTCTTACCTCACAATGGTGCAAGCAAAAGCTGCCACCTTCTCAATACAGATCCGAGTAAAATGCTTCGAATGAGCTGCACCTGAAGCGACCTCGTTGTCCCATAGTCATGGACAGCAGCGAAGATGAGCTCCCACCAGTTGTGGACATCTTTCTGCGAAAAGGTATGTTTTACATTCTCTCTGCGCGGCATTCTTGTACCCGAAAGCTAGGTTAGCTTGCCTAGCCTAGAAAGCTTGGTTTCCAAAAACCACATATTTCTGCTACCAAAGGTGTACCACATGAAACGCACTAGTTACGAATTCAGGAGCACCTGCCAATAGTAGAGGTAACAAACAAGGGGCTGCTGGTGGAAGCTAGTCAGTCACGTTTATTTAATGAAAAACAGTCTGGGGGTAGATAAACCTCTGGCTACTCCATAACAAAAACGAAGGCAAATAGCGAGGCACTTGTGTCTTATTTAGATGTGTCATCTCGAATGAATTCTAGGCATTTACTCTCAAAGCGTTACGTAGTGTGGCATGATATCCTCAAATTAATGCGGTTCTCAGTTAAAAAGAAAACGGACGACTGCCATTGTTCTCTGTGCATTGAGCCATGTCTATCATTGTGAATGCAAAGAGAGAGAGACGGTGACAGTTGTATTGCCCAAGGTTTTGTGTAGGCTTTGAGCACACTTCGCTAGCATACTCTTGCAAGCTTTGAACACACGTAGGCCTTGAGCACAATCGCGGCCTCATTACTGCAAATGTGCCCAGTATGCGAACCGTTTGTGTTGATTTAGCTTTTTGGAGTTTATAGTCCATGTATTGCAGTTGGATAGATTCAACTGAACTGGTTTCGTGGGTCAGGGGATGATGATTCAGCGTTGTACTCACTGTCGCATGAGCCAAGCACGCAAGGTTCTGTTCGTTATATTTAATAAGGCTCGTGATTTTGTATAGCTGGCGTTACAGACACTGGTGCTGTGATGTTTGGCACAGACGACTCTGACACTGTCGTGCCGTACAGCCACCTAAACTGATCTTTGATCTTTGTCTCTCAATTTGCAAGAATCTTAGGGCTCCCTAGTGGTCGGTAAGCTGGCAGTGCTGCTTATTATAGGTGTCTGTAAAAGATTTAAACTGTACAAAGACTTGCAATATGCAGATGATGTGTCCATCAGCAGTACGCGTCCATCACTGAGTGTGACACAGCAAGGATCGCAAAGGAGTGGTATGTATAAAGTGCTAACGCAGACTAAAACGATTGTAGTCATCTAGGGGCACTTCTTATTCAAGGAAGCCTGTGCATTGAAGCAGTGAACTTCTTCCTACGCACTAGCTTGCAGTCCAATATGTAATGTGAAGTTTGCCTTCCCGTGATCACAGCTGCTGCCGCGCAGGTCACTGCGTCGCAAGCTCAAGGACTTGCGTTGCAACGGCGTAGTAAGCAAAACGATTTACGTGTATTTTTCGTACGTAGAGAATGATTTATCCTACCTTTTAACAATTATTATAAAAACAACAAATTGGCACCTCATTGATATGTCCGATTGGGCTCTCTCCGAACTTTTTCTCCGGAGAGTATGTGTATCTTGTATACCAACACAGCTGCCCTGTATAGTTGCTAACCCGGTATAAGAGAAGTATAGTCATGGAATCAGCAATCTCCCTGTCATGCTTTTAAATGGTGCATACCACAGTAGTGACACACCTTCCATTGCGTCTCATATGAGTCCAAATTTACCTGCCGTCGTTGACCTGCAGCAGACGTAGTATAAGAGTATCTCATCGTGGCTGATCAGAGCAGCGAACATACAGGGGTGGGACAGGCGACGAAAACAACTTGCGTGAGATTTCAATAGCAATTATGTGATCACTAACTAGGAAAAACTGCATGTAGGCTAATCCAACCGAAGCCACCTATGTGGATCAGCCTAGGTGTAGCTCGTCCCCTTGATCTTTCCCTGAGAAACAAAAACAAAATTGTGCATTTTCTTGGGGGTGTGCATATAGGCTATAATAATTTTTATGAGAATTTTGTTTCCTCAATCATTCGGAGTGCATCGAAGATGGCCTAAAGATGAAAAAATGTCGTTCGTTTCATGCGCCTTTTGACATGATGTTTCTGTGGTTCTTTTGTCTCGAGTTAGAGGGGAAGGGTTGATGTAGCCTTCGGAAGGGCATATGGAAGGGTAAAAAAATATATGACGTGATGAAAGCTTACAAGCAGAGCACCTGCTGGGCTGCGGTTCACGGTCACTTTTCGAACAGTTAGGCCATTCTCACAAAAGCCTGATTTTTTTAGGCTGACTGCAGCACAACAATGAATAATAAAATTGTTACAGCGAAAATCAGACATCGCGCCTCCCAACTCTCAACTGGTGAATGGTTCCGATAACCAACATCACCTTTTCGCAAATGAATTGCAACATTAGCAGGCCGAAATGGGGTTTCTTTTAGAGCTTACATCGTGACAATAGCAAATTTGTAACGTGTTCCCTACCACTGTGAGTACATCCACCTAAAAGGTGGAAATTTGTTATTCATGTCTCTTCATGCTGTGCGTAATGAATTGCAAAGTGTCAATGACAACTCTCCAAGAACTTCCACATGCTCCGTATGGCACTGTGGCAGCAAACTCACCTGCTCACAAGTCTAGTGCCTCTGCAGAGCAAAGTTTCAGACACAGAGGAATTCATTTCCCAGCGATGTGGAAGAAGTGAATAACTTTGAAAGGCTACTCACTGTTGAGAACGAAAAACAGTTGGTAAGTAGAGGCAGGGTGCTTTGATTTGATGAGTGAGTCAAGGTGACAAGTACAAGTGAGGTGTAGGCTTGTTTTTACAGGAGTCTATTATGCTGTGTGGATAACGTTACATGTCTGAATGTCCATGTGGTATATGCCATAGGTGCAGGCCAACTGGTGTACAAACTCCACAATGTGAAAATCCTGGATCAGGACACATCTAGAGAGAGAGGGGGGAACTTTGACCTGTCCTTTTTGTTTTGTCCCGACTAAGGCTTTTCGCCATTATCGATGCGCCCATTGGTGTTGCCGTGCACTGTTCATGAAAAGAAATACGGTGCCCAGGGCATGGTATTCAGTCGAGCGAATTATGAAATTGCCAGGAAAGTCTGTATCATCTGGCTGTTCAGAGGCTGCGCACATACTGATGTATTTTTTGTTGCTAACATGAGCATTACTTTTTGCAGTTACAGGAACTCACACTGCTTGAAGGCCACTCAGTGAAATGTGCAGTCCGAAGGATATTGGCCCACAGACGAGCTAGCCCAGCTACACAGTTGGAAACAGGGAAAGGTAACAGAAACGGAAACGGATATCGCGCAGTTAGAGTACCTGAAACTGAGACGGAAACGACAATAATTTACGGTAATAATTCGGGTACCGCAAGACTCAAATTTTTGCAATTTTTCACTGTATCACGCAGGTAAATTTATGAAATAAGCCTCAATGAAGCAAATTAAAATTAACTGAACAACTAAAGCTAAAATGAACTATCAGACAGGAGCATATAAGTAACTAGTATACAGTAAATAGTCCTTATACGCTGATGGTGACTTGGAAGTTGCAAGCGTGAGTAACATTCCTGGAAACCATGTTCATATTAGCTGTTCACAGAAATCACGTACGTACATGTTTATTTTGAATAAACGCTGTCTCTTGTATGCAACTATTCATGTACCCCTGATGTCCTCGAAATACACTTCAGAACGTAGAGGGATTAAGTTTTGTCACGATATCGATGTTCTTTTTTTAGTAAAAAAAACAAAAACAAAACAAAACAGAAATAATGAAAACAAAGAGGGGGCTGGAGGTCGGGCGGTACCGAAGGTAGGAAAGTAGGAAAGGGAAGCTCAGGTTCCTTGCGCTCACTTTCACAGACATCCTTTTGTGCAAGCATAGAGAGTTATAATAAGAACGATTTTAGAACTGTATTCTATTTAAGTGTAGAGAGCATAGGTTGCACACCGTACATGTGCTGGAGGTAAACAACTTTCCACATGGCGCTGTAGTTTAGCATGCTTTGGGTGCTACATCTTCTACGTCATGTGTGTATTTTTTCATTTCAGCCTTTCACTGTAAGTATGCCTGCTTGTCACACTTCACCTACACACGCAGTTATTTTTTTTAGTGTGTTGATTAACAAGTGCATCATATGATGATAATGATCATGATGATTCCGGTTTTTATGGCGCACAGACAACTAAGGTCATAGTCCTCCAAAACTGTGGTGAAATTATGACTAATTAAATATGTGCGTGAACAATGATAGGGATGTGATCAGTTAAACTTCTATGCGATGTTCAGTAAAAACTTCTTGACAAATACATAAAATAGCTATACAAAATTACACGAGATTGACTATCCCGGTGTCTTTCAAGAAGTTAAAAATGCTGTTAAAAGGGACGACAGCCTTATCACCCAGCAGAAGGGCTGGGTGAAGAGGTAAATAGTGTGTATAAAACTGTCTAGAGTGATGTCTACGATGAGCCTCATGGTGCGGACATGAAATGAGTAAATGTATAACGGAGAGAAGTTCACCACAGTGCTCGCACTGAGGTGGCTCCTCTCCACGAAGTAAAAACCCATGAGTGATGAATGTATGTCCTATGCGTAACCTTGTTAATATGACACTTTGAAAACGATTTTCTGGACGCTCTCCATGATGTTGAATGTTCGGTTTATTCAAATGAAGCTTGTTATGCGTTTGGCTGTTCCAGAAATTTTGCCAGTTTACATGAATTGACTGCTTTAGTGAAGATACAATATCATGTAAGGGTAATTCAGAGGGGGTTATATCATTTGAAGCGGCTGCTGCAGCAGCCTGGTCTGCTAATTCATTGCCCTGTATGCCAACGTGGCTGGGTAGGCAGCATAAGATTACAGAACATCCTTTCTTGTTTATCGTGTGGGCTATGTATTGTGCTCGCAGCACAAGAAAATTCTTCTGCTTGTGTATGCTACAGATAGCATTAAGGGAACTCAGGGAATCCGTGTACACAACTGCTGATTTTATGCAGCCTTGAAGAATGTAGTTCAGTGCAAGGATAATAACATAAATTTCTGCTGTAAAGCTGGCTGCAATGTTTTTTATACGGTGTGATCTTGTGCATGTTCCAGAGACCATGGCACACGTTACTCCTGCACTAGACCCATACTTACTTTGACCCATCGGTGTACACCTCATCGTGATTCCCAAAGCTTTGTTTCAAATATTCAAACTCTTGTTGCAGTATAGGCATCGCAGTGTTATGTTTGCTGTATTTCATAAGTGTAGTGTCAGATCTCACAGGTGGTTCCCAGGGTGGGATCCTCTTACTACGTTGTGCAACCAGATACTTGCAATAAGAGAAATTGTGAGACTCACTCTCATTTGCAAGACGCATACAGAATGGTGGAACAACTGAGCGTTTGTTAGTGAAGAACTGTTCAAACCGTGTGCTTGTAACACACGGCAGTGCAGGGTGTTGAGGATGACTTCTTATTCTTAATGTGTAAGATGCCCCAAGATAAAATCTACGTCTCGTCAAAGAGTATTCATGAGTTTCAACATACAAACTTTCAACTGGTGAGGTTCTAAAAGCACCAGTTATCAGCCGAAGTCCTTGATGATCTACAGGATCCAGTATTTTTAAAACAGATGGACGAGCTGAACCATACACAATACTCCATAGTCTAGTTTCGAACGCACTGTCGAAATATAGACTTTATGCAACGTCTCTCGATCTGCACCCCAGGACTTGTGTGAAAGAATTTTAAGAACATTATTCGATTTGATACATTTGATTTTTCAGTTTTTAAGATGCGACAAAAATGTGCGCTTTTTGTCAAATATAACACCGAGGAATTTGTGCTCGCTTCTTACAAGAATGCCATGGCCATTCAGTTTCAGAGATGGTTGAGGGAAACAACTCTAACTCTTGAGAAAGGAACACATACAGTTTTCTCTGGTGAGAACTTAAAACCATTTTCAGTAGACCATTTCACCAACTTATTTATAGCCAGCTGCATCTGTCGCTCACATATTGTCAGGTTGGTAGAGGAATAAGAGATTTGGATATCATCTACGTAGAGAGAGTATGTTATAGATGGTGGCATTACACTGGCTACGTAGTTGATTTTTACGAGGAATAAGATGACACTGAGTACGGATCCTGGGGGACGCCGTTCTCTTTTACAAAATCATGGGATAATATGGTGCCCAGTTGAACCCTAAATGGTCGATTTTCAAGGAAGTTAGAAATGCACTTGAGAAGGCGACCCCTAATGCCGAAGGAATATAAATCTTGTAGAATGCCGTAACGTCAAGCAGTGTCATAGGCCTTCTCTAAATAAAAAAATACAGACAAACAGTGCTGCCTTCTTACGAAAGCTTCGCGGATAATTGTTTCCAAGCGAACGAGGTGATCTGTTGTGGAGTGCCCCGCTCGGAAGCCACACTGAAGTCGACATGTTAAATTATCCTCTTCCAGGATATGCATCAGACGGTTACCAACCATTCGTTCAAACGTCTTGCCAATACAACTTGTAAGGGCAATAGGCCTGTAACTTGAAGGGTTCCTTACCCGGTTTCAAAAGGGGAATTATGGTGGCAACTTTCCATCGTACAGGTAGCACTCCTTGTGCCCAAACATGGTTGAAGAATTTCAGCAAGCATGATTTGGACACCTCAGACAGGTGGTCAAGCATTGAATATGTGATCCGGTCAGGGCCTGGAGCAGTTGCTTTTGCATACAGTAAGGATCGAGACAGTTCTAACATGGTGAAAGGCTGATTATATGCGTAAGCATCACCCCCACGCAGTGGGATTATTTGTTTTTCAGCCATTTGTTTAACTTTAAGGAATTCACTACTATAGTGGGAAGAACTGGATACGCTTTGGAAGTGATGCCCGAGTGCATTAGCCTGTTCTTCCAGGTTGTCACACACTTTTCCATTTACTTGTAAAAGAGGGACAGACCGACTAATATGTTCGCCTCTAATTTTGCGAAGCCTGTCCCAGACCATTTTAGATAGGGTATTACGAGATAGAGAATATACGAAGGTCGAATATACGAGAAGGAAGAAGATCGTTTAGCTTCTTTGCGGGTCTATCTGGCCTTCGCCCTTGCTTTTTTGAAGAGTAAGAGATTTTCTGATGTAGGGAATCTCCGAAATCTACCCCACGCAGAAACAACACTGCATTATTCCACTCTCGCAGATCAGGGTAGCAGTGGGCAGATTCCGACTGCAGCAGTCAGCGGTGACCACATGTACGGGGAAACGACGACCAGCGGCAGAGTTTCTGCACAAGTTTTGTGTCAGTAAATAATGCGGATTGCAAGCGCTGGTGTGTGCGTCGGTTTCCTCTTCTCTAATGTTCTCCTGATGCTGCATATCGCTCATGTCGCTCAAAAACCGACTGCGACCATCGACTAAGTTTTCCTTGTAAACTTTAAACACTGTGAGACACATTATTATATCGTATTAAGCAGTACAACGTGGTATAAGTGAACGCACACCAAACAATATACGGTACATCAGTGTTCTGCAAAACGCAAAGAAAGCTACAAGAAAGATTGCACGCATGCCCTATGCATGTCCTGCTTGAGACGTAATTACGACGTTCACATTTTCCAAAACGCTCTACCGGGATGTACAGTGGGTATCCGAGGAATATCTGGACCTACGGGACGTTCGGGATCTATCCCGGATATCCCCTGTACATTCGTGGTTTACTGGGATGTGGGGATGCACTTCGTCTGTACTGACATTTTCAAGCTGTCAGCTGTCTGGCGGCGTTGTAATGCCACTTAATGTCTGTTTTCTGTGCTGGGGTATAGCAGCAGTGTAGCAGCAGTGTAGGTTTCAATTTAATGCGCAATTATCGAGTGTGGGGGTAGGTACGGAGGCGTGGGGGTGTACATGTTGGGTCAAGTGACTGTTTTCTGCTTGGGGAGATGCTAGGTTAGCATATCAAGCGTGTGGCTGTTGAGCAATTTTATTCGAAAATTGTTTTGGCTCATCGTTTTTGCTTCTTTTACGCATTGCGTAATTCCATTTGAGTTGCATCAACTTCTTTCTATTTAAAACCCTGGCGAGGCTGTGCTACCAGCCCACCGTGCACGTGCACTTATAATAGATGCATTGCATTCAAAATAACTGAAGCTTTTTTTGGTTCAAAACTATTTATTTGATACATGGGTGTACTGTCTGGGCCACACAGTCTGGGACAATGAGATTGCAACGTTGTAGATGTGCATCCTCGGTTGCTGGGTTGCTTGTCGAAGAGAAAGGTACGGAGCCATCTTTTTCTTCTGTTCGGTGTTCGGAAGTTCGGAAGCTCGCTCGGAAAGGTGGTGCTGGGTGCGCATTGGGTGTCTGTTTCGCGCAATTCATCACGGCAATTCATTCGTTGTCACTTTCGTCGTGCACATTGTTCGTCGCATTTGTAGTCACATTAGGCCAAGGGAATATATTTGTTCAACGAGTTGAAGCCGCTTTGGGTATCTGCTTCGCGCAAGCCTTTCTTGCAATTCCTTGGTTGTCACATTCCTACTGCCACGTCGTCAGTTTCATTCTTAGAGGGATTCATAGGTCCGAATCAGGTGCGACATCCTCTTCGACATTCTTTGTCACACCTGGAGGCACATTATCGAGGGAAGCATGAGAACGATATTCCTCTGTCCGGTTCCACGAGGTGCACCGCTGATGTATCGCTTTCGCATTGGGTATCTGTTTCGCGCAATCATTTCTGGCAGTTCCTTGGTTGTCACATTCCTACTGCTACGTCGTCAGTTTCCTTCTTAGAGGGAGTCATAGGTCCGAAACAGGTGCGACATACTCTTCGACATCCTTTATCATATCTGGAGGCACATTATCGAGGGAAGCATGAGAACGATATTGCTCTATCCGGTTTCACGAGGTGTACCGCTGATGTGCCGCTTTCGCATAGGGTGTCTGCTCCGCGCAATCCTTTCCGGCAATTCCTCGGTTGTCACTGTAGTCACTGTGGTCTGAAACAGGCGCGACATCCTGTTCGACATTCTTTGTCACATTTGCAGACACATTATCGAGGGAGGCATGAGAACGATATTGCTCTGCTCTGTTCTGTTCCATGAGGTGTACAGTAGTTGTATCGCTTTCGTTGTGTCGTTTCGCTATTTCATCCTTAAAGACTCACAGGTCCCAAATAGGTGCGACATCTTCTTTGTCATTCTTTTTTCTTCTTCTTTCTTTGTCGCATTTGTAGTCACATTATGGACGGCAGTACGATATTTTCCACGAGGTGTACTGCTGTTGTATCTTTGTCGCGCAATCATTTCCGACTATCCCTTCGTTGTCTCATTCGTATCACCGTATTCTTAAAGAGTCACATGTCCGAAATGGGTACAATTCTTCACAATTTCCTTTGTCACAGTCGTAGTCGTGTCGTGCGTTTTCCGAAGGATCCCTAGTT
Source organism: Ornithodoros turicata (assembly GCF_037126465.1). Lineage (NCBI taxonomy): Eukaryota > Metazoa > Arthropoda > Arachnida > Ixodida > Argasidae > Ornithodoros > Ornithodoros turicata. The sequence continues at coordinate 81,135 of NW_026999491.1, read as the reverse complement.
CTTTTCTTCTTGTTTTCTTTTCGTGGATATCATTTGCGATGAGACCTGCATGCACTCGCTTCAACTGTTCTTTGTCGTGTAATCTGTTGTCCTGTTAACGTAGTTCAGCCATACCAGTCTTCATATCTCAATGATGTTGCATTCTTTGACTTTGACGCAGGCTACTTCTTCTGCCCGATGACCCGATTTGCCTGCGCATAACATATTTTTAACTTTTGCGCAGGCATAACGGGTCGGACATTTCCGTTTTGAACCCCGACTTGAACTGACCAAGGCACAGCTTTGATTGCCTAGGCCAGAACACGTCGGTGGTTGCGCGATGACTCCGGATTTCTTGATTTTCGATTTCATTTGCTTTGATTTCCTTTGCTCCTTGTCCTTTGCGTTTTGTCTTCAAATTTCTCTCTTTTGCTTTTTACGCAGCTGTGATTGGCGCTCAGAGCCTCGTTGGCCGGACTCGCTGTGGCTGTCGAGCCCGTTACCAGCTCCCACCACGGGGAGGTGAGGTTGAGCGCCAACAGTTATTGGGAGCCAATGAATCCGAAGCCATTGTGGTCCAGGGGCAGGCAGGGGTCAAAGTCAGGTCAAGACGTGGAACACTGAAGTCCTAGAGGCAGTGAACGGAGCGCAAGAGGATCTCAATGACGTCCTTCGGCATTGGGATAGCCGGATCAGACTCCTCGATCGCAGTAACGATCATGACTATGAGATCGATGGTGTCTGCTTCCCTGATGTGTCTATGGTAGTTCGTGGCGAGGAACCGGACAAAGTCCATGCCCTCATCGAGAAGACGTGGACATTCTTGGCCTAGAATACCGTGGAGAAAATCGACGCACGCCGAGAGAAATCCTGGTACCTTGTAGAAAGCCCTGACGTTGGCTTTTAGCTGGTCAAAGGCACCAGGATGGTGAAGAACTACCTCACGGTAGTGTAAGGACATCAGACCTGGCACCCAGTCAGGAGTTGGTCTCCTCCAACGAGCAAGGAAGGATTGCCGCCTGTCATAAGTGCTACCGAGGATGGTTCGTAGAAGGAGACTCATGGCGTCAGACAGAGAAACGGAGGCCGAGACGAGCAGAAGAGGTAACTAAGCCGTTAAATTATAATCAATATAATTCACCTCATTGTCTTTGGTGATCCACCTCATTGTCTTTGGTGATTCACCTCATTGTCTTTGGTGAATAAAATTCACCTAATTGAAACTACGGTTTCACCAAATACAATGACTTGAATCTTAAAGGTATTTTAAAGCTACGTGCCAAGGGCACATTTAAGCAGGCAGAAGAAGCTGTTTTATTAATTTGGTTTGAACTGAACGGAGTGATGTGGTGATTTTGCATGTGTTATGGCAAATTCGGGGGGTCATTTCGTAGGAGCCACATTTTTTTCGTTGGCCAGATCCCGAGTAGTCGACGTCAGGCCCCTCCGCACTCATATCAGCGATGTCACCGGATAAGGTAGTTAATCAGTGATACGCTGCCAGAGATAAACAGTAATATTATATCATAGTTAATCCTACTCATATGATATCATTGATAAGATTATTACGTAAACAATAATGACAGCAATGCTGTAACAAACCAGGAATCGAACTTCGGTCGTTTTAGGTGTCAGCCGAGCACTTCGACCCAGTAGGCCATGGGCTCGGCATGTTTGGGAGAATGGTTAATCAGAATAGAATTGTGGCTGGTAGACGTTGTTTGATTTTGTTTTGTGCCGCCACGCCGTTGATGGCGCCACGGAGTTGTTAGATTTCGTCGTCAAGGGCTGGCACCACTTCTATGAAATATTAAATTTACCGCAGCAGCATTGGCTCGTTTGCTGTTCAACAGATGGGACTACCTGCACGAGTAATTTAAATATCGCGCCCTTTAGGTTTTTGTGTCATGTTCAATAGATGTGCTACTTATACAACATTTTAAATTTCCCTTCTTTTGTGACATGTTTAAACAGATGGCGAATTCACTTTTGCCTCAAGAGACGACGCTATGAGGAATTTTAAATTTCCCGCAAGTAGTCTTTCCTCTTGCTAAAGTCTCGCCACGATAATCTCGTTTCAGAACAAAAATAAAAAAAAATAAAAAATGACGAACCATTTCTATGTCACTTTACTGTCAAACAGCTCGAGGGATGTTTTTTTATTTTTTTTGATTGCGTGTTAGCGCCGCGAAGCAACTGTGGCTATGAGCGGCGTACAGATGTGGACAGACGGAGAGAGGACAGCAGGAAGGAGTGAGGGACAGGGGGAAGCTCGAGGGATGTGTTTCTGAGTAACACAATGATGGAAGTACAGAATGGATCTCGCTCAGTCAGTGGAATTAGATCGCAACTGTCAGGTTGCTCTGGCCGAGGTGAATATCCTATTGCAATTAACAATATCATAGGTACCGCTAATGGTATATCAGAGTGTAGCCTCATGGATACTGTAAGCATGACAGGACAAGCAAAATTTCTTGATAGATCTGATAGACAAAACAGATAGATCACAGATGTCTCTCAAGTATATAGTCATCTCAAAGCATGAGCAAAGCATAGTGATACTCTGATTAAAAAAAAAAAAAAGAGAAACAGTTGAGCTTCGATGACAATTCTACTTCGCTTTGTTATGCAAAGGATACAGACATACTGAAAGGCAATAACAAACAAGTCTTCCTCTACGGACAAATATTTCTTCAATTGACGTTACGTGACACAGTCAACACAGCGTCGAATCGACATTATAATTATGTCGATCCACATACCGTGTGAGGACGACGATGAGGCAATGCTGATTTTGAGTTGGTGATATCCAAAGCGAACAGAAAGTCCAACAGTTCGCTGGATGCGAGGTTTGAGCGACGCCAAGTTCAAATCCCGCACCATTCTTACGTTTCCGATCACTACGATATTTCATTCTGAGACACTTAGTTTCATGTAATATACAGGGTGTTCAAAATTAAGCTTTCACTAGCACTTTATAAATAGGCGAAGAAAAGAAAACTGGTGCTATTTTTTCAGTTCCTTGAGTAAGAATCAGGTGCTACATAATTAGCAGCACCTGTTTCCTACTCAAGGAACAGAAAAAATAGCACCAGTTTTCTTTGGTTCGCCTATTTATAAAGTGCTAGTGAAAGCTTAATTTGGAACACCCTGTATTTAAAGGTTTCCCCCTACATTACGCTTCTCTCCATTGAATATCAGATACGTCACCAACAATTGTATCCACCTGAAAAGATAGTTACGTTATTTCAACCTGCGGCACCCATTTGTCTTGCCTATGCTTTCTATGTGTTGGTGGTGGAATCCGTGACTTCCATTTTCTCAATACTTGCTATTTTATTGTTTCGTGCTGTGCTCGACTGAACATGTAGGTGCAGTATGCTATCGTGCATTTTATTGATCGAAATGAAATCGAAGTCGTGTCGTCTTCCTGGCTGTCGGGAGACGTATGCAGGTGGCATGACCCACCCATAAAGTGGAAGGACTGATTCGAAAAGCCTGCCCCCCCCCCCCCCAGGAAGCCAATACGAACTCGAAGTTCGCGTTAATGGACCATTGAGTATGTATATTAACAGACACACATAATCGTTTTAAACGTTAAACGTTTTATTTATTAATATAGCTGCACGCATGTGCCAATGGCTCACTGGCCTGTATTCTTACCTCACAATGGTGCAAGCAAAAGCTGCCACCTTCTCAATACACATCCGAGTAAAATGCTTCGAATGAGCTGCACCTGAAGCGACCTCGTTGTCCCATAGTCATGGACAGCAGCGAAGATGAGCTCCCACCAGTTGTGGACACCTTTCTGCGAAAAGGTATGTTTTACATTCTCTCTGCGCGGCATTCTTGTACCCGAAAGCTAGGTTAGCTTGCCTAGCCTAGAAAGCTTGGTTTCGAAAAACCACATATTTCTGCTACCAAAGGTGTACCACATGAAACGCACTAGTTACGAATTCAGGAGCACCTGCCAATAGTAGAGGTAACAAACAAGGGGCTGCTGGTGGAAGCTAGTCAGTCACGTTTATTTAATGAAAAACAGTCTGGGGGTAGATAAACCTCTGGCTACAAAGACTTGCAATATGCAGATTATGTGTCCATCAGCAGTACGCGTCCATCACTGAGTGTGACACAGCAAGGATCGCAAAGGAGTTGTATGTATAAAGTGCTAACGCAGACTAAAACGATTGTAGTCATCTAGGGGCACTTCTTATTCAAGGAAGCCTGTGCATTGAAGCAGTGAACTTCTTCCTACGCACTAGCTTGCAGTCCAATATGTAATGTGAAGTTTGCCTTCCCGTGATCACAGCTGCTGCCGCGCAGGTCACTGCGTCGCAAGCTCAAGGACTTGCGTTGCAACAGCGTGGTAAGCACAACGATTTACGTATATTGTTCGTATGTAGAGAATGATTTATCCTACGTTTTAACAATTATTATAAAAACAACAAACTGGCACCTCATTGATATGTCCGATTGGGCTCTCTCCGAACTTTTTCTCCGGAGAGTATGTGTATCTTGTATACGAACACAGCTGCCCTGTATAGTTGCTAACCCGGTATAAGAGAAGTATAGTCATGGAATCAGCAATCTCCCCTGTCATGCTTTTAAATGGTGCACACCACAGTAGTGACACACCTTCCATTGCGTCTCATATGAGTCCAAATTTACCTGCCGTCGTTGACCTGCAGCAGACGTAGTATAAGAGTATCTCATCGTGGCTGATCAGAGCAGCGAACATATAGGGGTGGGACAGGCGACGAAAACAACTTGCGTGAGATTTCAATAGCAATTATGTGTTCACTAACTAGGAAAGCTGCATGTAGGCTAATCCAACCGAAGCCACCTATGTGAATCAGCCTAGGTGTAGCTCGTCCCCTTGATCTTTCCATGAGAAACAAAAACAAAATTGTACATTTTCTTGGGGGTGTGCATATAGGCTATAATAATTTTTATGAGAATTTTGTTTCCTTAATCATTCGGAGTGCATCGAAGATGGCCTAAAGATGAAAAAATGTCGTTCGTTTCATGCGCCTTTTGACATGATGTTTCTGTGGCTCTTTTGTCTCGAGTTAGAGGGGAAGGGTTGATGTAGCTTTCGGAAGGGCATATGGAAGGGTAAAAAAATATATGACGTGATGAAAGCTCACAAGCAGAGCACCTGCTGGGCTGCGGTTTACGGTCACTTTTCGAACAGTTAGGCCATTCTCACAAAAGCTTGATTTTTTTAGGCTGACTGCAGCACAACAATGAATAATAAAATTGTTAGAGCGAAAATCAGACATCGCGCCTCCCAACTCTCAATTGGTGAATGGTTCCGATAACCAACATCACCTTTTCGGAATTGAATTGCAACATTAGCAGGCCAAAATGGGGTTTCTTTTAGAGCTTACATCGTGACAATAGCAAATTTGTAACGTGTTCCCTACCACTGTGAGTACATCCACCTAAAAGGTGGAAATTTGTTATTCATGTCTCTTCATGCTGTGCGTAATGAATTGCAAAGTGTCAATGACAACTCTCCAAGAACTTCCACATGCTCCGTATGGCACTGTGGCAGCAAACTCACCTGCTCACAAGTCTAGTGCCTCTGCAGAGCAAAGTTTCAGACACACAGGAATTCATTTCCCAGCGATGTGGAAGAAGTGAATAACTTTGAAAGGCTACTCACTGTTGAGAACGAAAAGCAGTTGGTAAGTAGAGGCAGGGTGCTTTGATTTGATGAGTGAGTCAAGGTGACAAGTACAAGTGGTGAGGTGTAGGCTTGTTTTTACAGGAGTTTATTATGCTGTGTGGATAACGTTACATGTCTGAATGTCCATGTGGTATATGCCATAGGTGCAGGCCAACTGGTGTACAAACTCCACAATGTGAAAATCCTGGATCCGGACACATCTAGAGAGAGAGGGGGGAACTTTGACCTGTCCTTTTTGTTTTGTCCCGACTAAGGCTTTTCGCCATTATCGATACGCCCATTGGTGTTGCCGTGCACTGTTCATCAAAAGAAATACGGTGCCCAGGGCACGGTATTCAGTCGAGCGAATTATGAAATTGCCAGGAAAGTCTGTATCATCTGGCTGTTCAGAGGCTGCGCACATACTGATGTATTTTTTGTTGCTAACATGAGCATTACTTTTTGCAGTTACAGGAACTCACACTGCTTGAAGGCCACTCAGTGAAATGTGCAGTCCGAAGGATATTGGCCCACAGACGAGCTAGCCCAGCTACACAGTTGGAAACAGGGAAAGGTAACAGAAACGGAAACGGATATCGCGCAGTTAGAGTACCTGAAACTGAGACGGAAACGACAATATTTTACGGTAATAATTCGGGTACCGCAAGACTCAAATTTTTGCAATTTTTCACTGTATCACGCAGGTAAATTTATGAAATAAGCCTCAATGAAGCAAATTAAAATTAACTGAACAACTAAAACTAAAATGAACTATCAGACTGGAGCATATAAGTAACTAGTATACAGTAAATAGTCCTTATACGCTGATGGTGACTTGGAAGTTGCAAGCGTGAGTAACATTCCTGGAAACCATGTTCATATTAGCTGTTCACAGAAATCACGTACGTACATGTTTATTTTGAATAAACGCTGTCTCTTGTATGCAACTATTCATGTACCCCTGATGTCCTCGAAATACACTTCAGAACGTAGAGGGATTAAGTTTTGTCACGATATCGATGTTCTTTTTTTAGTGAAAAAAACAAAAACAAAACAAAACAGAAATAATGAAAACAAAGAGGGGGCTGGAGGTCGGGCGGTACCGAAGGTAGGAAAGTAGGAAAGGGAAACTCAGGTTCCTTGCGCTCACTTTCACAGACATCCTTTTGTGCAACTGTATTCTATTTAAGTGTAGAGAGCATAGGTTGCACACCGTACATGTGCTGGAGGTAACCAACTTTCCACATGGCGCTGTAGTTTAGCATGCTTTGGGTGCTACATCTTCTACATCATATGTGTATTTTTTTCATTTCAGCCTTTCCCTGTAAGTATGCCTGCTTGTCACATTTCACCTACACACGCAGTTATTTTTTTAGTGTGTTCATTAACACGTGCATCATATGATGATAATGATCATGATGATTCAGGTTTTTATGGCGCACAGACAACTAAGGTCATAGTCCTCCAAAACTGTGGTGAAATTATGACTAATTAAATATGTGCGTGAACAATGATAGGGATGTGATCAGTTAAACTTCTATGCGATGTTCAGTAAAAACTTCTTGACAAATACATAAAATAGCTATACAAAATTACACGAGATTGACTATCCCGGTGTCTTTCAAGAAGTTAAAAATGCTGTTAAAAGGGACGACAGCCTCATCACCCAGCAGAAGGGCTGGGTGAAGAGGTAAATAGTGTGTATAAAACTGTCTAAAGTGATGTCTACGATGGGCCTCATGGTGCGGACATGAAATGAGTAAATGTATAACGGAGAGAAGTTCACCACAGTGCTCGCCCTGAGGTGGCTCCTCTCCACGAAGTAAAAACCCATGAGTGATGAATGTACGTCCTATGCGTAACCTTGTTAATATGACACTTTGAAAACGATTTTCTGGACGCTCTCCATGATGTTGAATGTTCGGTTTATTCAAATGAAGCTTGTTATGCGTTTGGCTGTTCCAGAAATTTTGCCAGTTTACATGAATTGACTGCTTTAGTGAAGATACAATATCATGTAAGGGTAATTCAGAGGGGGTTATATCATTTGAAGCGGCAGCTGCAGCAGCCTGGTCTGCTAATTCATTGCCCTGTATGCCAACCTGGCTGGGTAGGCAGCATAAGATTACAGAACATCCTTTCTTGTTTATCGTGTGGGCTATGTATTGTGCTCGCAGCACAAGAAAATTCTTCTGCTTGTGTATGCTACAGATAGCATTAAAGGAACTCAGGGAATCCGTGTACACAACTGCTGATTTTATGCAGCCTTGAAGAATGTAGTTCAGTGCAAGGATAATAGCATAAATTTCTGCTGTAAAGCTGGATGCAATGTTTTTTATACGGTGTGATCTTGTGCATGTTCCAGAGACCATGGCACACGTTACCCCTGCACTAGACCCATACTTACCATCGGTGTACACCTCATCGTGATTCCCAAAGCTTTGTTTCAAATATTCAAACTCTTGTTGCAGTATAGGCATCGCAGTGTTATGTTTGCTGTATTTCATAAGTGTAGTGTCAGATCTCACAGGTGGTTCCCAGGGTGGGATCCTCTTACTACGTTGTGCAACCAGATACTTGCAATAAGAGAAATTGTGAGACTCACTCTCATTTGCAAGACGCATACAGAATGGTGGAACAACTGAGCGTTTGTTAGTGAAGAACTGTTCAAACCGTGTGCTTGTAACACACGGCAGTGCAGGGTGTTGAGGATGACGTCTTATTCTTAATGTGTAAGATGCCCCAAGATAAAATCTACGTCTAGTCAAAGAGTATTCATGAGTTTCAACATACAAACTTTCAACTGGTGAGGTTCTAAAAGCACCAGTTATCAGCCGAAGTCCTTGATGATGTACAGGATCCAGTATTTTTAAAACAGATGGACGAGCTGAACCATACACAATACTCCCATAGTCTAGTTTCGAACGCACTGTCGAAATATAGACTTTATGCAACGTCTCTCGATCTGCACCCCAGGACTTGTGTGAAAGAATTTTAAGAACATTATTCGATTTGATACATTTGATTTTTCAGTTTTTAAGATGCGACAAAAATGTGAGCTTTTTGTCAAATATAACACCGAGGAATTTGTGCTCGCTTCTTACAAGAATGCCATGGCCATTCAGTTTCAGAGATGGTTGAGGGAAAACACCTCTAACTCTTGAGAAAGGAACACATACAGTTTTCTCTGGTGAGAACTTAAAACCATTTCCAGTAGACCATTTCACCAACTTATTTATAGCCAGCTGCATCTGTCGCTCACATATTGTCAGGTTGGTAGAGGAATAAGAGATTTGGATATCATCTACGTAGAGAGAGTATGTTATAGATGGTGGCATTACACTGGCTACGTAGTTGATTTTTACGAGGAATAAGATGACACTGAGTACGGATCCTGGGGGACGCCGTTCTCTTTTACAAAATCATGGGATAATATGGTGCCCAGTTGAACCCTAAATGGTCGATTTTCAAGGAAGTTAGAAATGCACTTGAGAAGGCGACCCCTAATGCCGAAGGAATATAAATCTTGTAGAATGCCGTAACGCCAAGCAGTGTCATAGGCCTTCTCTAAATAAAAAAAATACAGACAAACAGTGCTGCCTTCTTACGAAAGCTTCGCGGATAATTGTTTCCAAGCGAACGAGGTGATCTGTTGTGGAGTGCCCCGCTCGGAAACCACACTGAAGTCGACATGTTAAATTATCCTCTTCCAGGATATGCATCAGACGGTTACCAACCATTCGTTCAAACGTCTTGCCAATACAACTTGTAAGGGCAATAGGCCTGTAACTTGAAGGGTTCCTTACCCGGTTTCAAAAGGGGAATTATGGTGGCAACTTTCCATCGTACAGGTAGCACTCCTTGTGCCCAAACATGGTTGAAGAATTTCAGCAAGCATGATTTGGACACCTCAGACAGGTGGTCAAGCATCGGATATGTGATCCGGTCAGGACCTGGAGCAGTTGCTTTTGCATACAGTAAGGATCGAGACAGTTCTAACATGGTGAAAGGCTGATTATATGCGTAAGCATCACCCCCACGCAGTGGGATTATTTGTTTTTCAGCCATTTGTTTAACTTTAAGGAATTCACTACTATAGTGGATACGCTTTGGAAGTGATGCCCGAGTGCATTAGCCTGTTCTTCCAGGTTGTCACACACTTTTCCATTTACTTGTAAAAGAGGGACAGACCGACTAATATGTTCGCCTCTAATTTTGCGAAGCCTGTCCCAGACCATTTTAGATAGGGTATTACGAGATAGAGAATATACGAAGGTTTGCCAAGAAGATCGTTTAGCTTCCTTGCGGGTCTATCTGGCCTTCGCCCTTGCTTTTTTGAAGAGTAAGAGATTTTCTGATGTAGGGAATCTCCGAAATCTACCCCACGCAGAAACAACACTGCATTATTCCACTCTCGCAGATCAGGGTAGCAGTGGGCAGATTCCGACTGCAGCAGTCAGCGGTGACCACATGTACGGGGAAAGGACGAGCAGCGGCAGAGTTTCTGCACAAGTTTTGTGTCAGTAAATAATGCGGATTGCAAGCGCTGGTGTGTGCGTCGGTTTCCTGTTCTCTAATGTTCTCCTGATGCTGCATATCGCTCATGTCGCTCAAAAACCGACTGCGACCATCGACTAAGTTTTCCTTGTAAACTTTAAACACTGTGAGACACATTATTATATCGTATTAAGCAGTACAACGTGGTATAAGTGAACGCACACCAAACGATATACGGTACATCAGTGATCTGCAAACGCAAAGAAAGCTACAAGAAAGATTGCACGCATGCCCTATGCATGTCCTGCTTGAGACGTAATTACGACGTTCACATTTTCCAAAACGCTCTACCGGGATGTACAGTGGGTATCCGAGGAATATCTGGACCTACGGGACGTTCGGGATCTATCCCGGATATCCCCTGTACATTCGTGGTTTACTGGGATGTGGGGATGCACTTTACTGACATTTTCAAGCTGTCAGCTGTCTGGCGGCGTTGTAATGCCACTTAATGTCTGTTTTCTGTGCTGGGGGTATAGCAGCAGTGTAGCAGCAGTGTAGGTTTCAATTTAATGCGCAATTATGGAGTGTGGCGGGGTACGTACGGGGGCGTTGGGGGTGTACATGTTGGGTCAAGTGACTGTTTTCTCCTTGGGGAGATGCTAGGTTAGCATATCAAGTGTGTGGCTGTTGAGCAATTTTATTCGAAAATTGTTTTGGCTCATCGTTTTTGCTTCTTTTACGCATTGCGTAATTCCATTTGAGTTGCATCAACTTCTTTCTATTTAAAACCCTGGCGAGGCTGTGCTACCAGCCCACCGTGCACGTGCACTTATAATAGATGCATTGCATTCAAAATAACTGAAGCTTTTTTTGGTTCAAAACTATTTATTTGATACATGGGTGTACTGTCTGGGCCACACAGTCTGGGACAATGAGATTGCAACGTTGTAGATGTGCATCCTCGGTTGCTGGGTTGCTTGTCGAAGAGAAAGGTACGGAGCCATCTTTTTCTTCTGTTCGGTGTTCGGAAGTTCGGAAGCTCGCTCGGAAAGGTGGTGCTGGGTGCGCATTGGGTGTCTGTTTCGCGCAATTCATCACGGCAATTCATTCGTTGTCACTTTCGTCGTGCACATTGTTCGTCGCATTTGTAGTCACATTAGGCCAAGGGAATATATCTGTTCAACGAGTTGAAGCCGCTTTGGGTATCTGCTTCGCGCAAGCCTTTCTTGCAATTCCTTGGTTGTCACATTCCTACTGCCACGTCGTCAATTTCATTCTTAGAGGGATTCATAGGTCCGAATCAGGTGCGACATCCTCTTCGACATTCTTTGTCACACCTGGAGGCACATTATCGAGGGAAGCATGAGAACGATATTCCTCTGTCCGGTTCCACGAGGTGCACCGCTGGTGTATCGCTTTCGCATTGGGTATCTGTTTCGCGCAATCCTTTCTGTCAATTCCTTGGTTGTCACATTCCTACTGCCACATCGTCAGTTTCATTCTTACAGGGACTCATAGGTCCGAATCAGGTGCGAAATCCTCTACGACGTTCTTTGTCGCATTTGTAGACACATTATCGAGGGAAGCATGAGAACGATATTCCTCTGTCCGGTTCCACGGGGTGCACCGCTGATGTATCGCTTTCGCATTGGGTATCTGTTTCGCGCAATCATTTCTGGCAGTTCCTTGGTTGTCACTGTAGTCACTGTGGTCTGAAACAGGCGCGACATCCTGTTCGACATTCTTTGTCACATTTGTAGACACATTATCCAGGGAGGCATGAGAACGATATTGCTCTGCTCTGTTCTGTTCCATGAGGTGTACAGTAGTTGTATCGCTTTCGTTGTGTCGTTTCGCTATTTCATCCTTAAAGACTCACAGGTCCCAAATAGGTGCGACATCTTCTTTGTCATTCTTTTTTCTTCTTCTTTCTTTGTCGCATTTGTAGTCACATTATGGACGGCAGTACGATCTTTTCCACGAGGTGTACTGCTGTTGTATCTTTGTCGCGCAATCATTTCCGACTATCCCTTCGTTGTCTCATTCGTATCACCGCATTCTTAAAGAGTCACATGTCCGAAATGGGTACAATTCTTCGCAATTTCCTTTGTCACAGTCGTAGTCGTGTCGTGCGTTTTCCGAAGGACTCCTAGTTCTTTTCTTCTTGTTTTCTTTACGTGGATATCAGTTCCGATGAGACCTGCATGCACTCGCTTCAACTTCTTTGTCGTGTAATCTGTTGTCGTGTTAACGTAGTTGAGCCATACCAGTCTTCATATCTCAATGATGTTGCATTCTTTGACTTTGACGCAGGCTACTTCTTCTGCCCGATGACCCGATTTGCCTGCGCATAACATCTTTTTAACTTTTGCGCAGGCATAACGGGTCGGACATTTCCGTTTTGAACCCCGACTTGAACTGACCAAGGCACAGCTTTGATTGCCTAGGCCAGAACACGTCGGTGGTTGCGCGATGACTCCGGATTTCTTGATTTTCGATTTCATTTGCTTTGATTTCCTTTGCTCCTTGTCCTTTGCGTTTTGTCTTCAAATTTCTCTCTTTTGCTTTTTACGCAGCTGTGATTGGCGCTCAGAGCCTCGTTGGCCGGACTCGCTGTGGCTGTCGAGCCCGTTATCAGCTCCCACCACGGGGAGGTGAGGTTGAGCGCCAACAGTTATTGGGAGCCAATGAATCCGAAGCCATTGGGGTCCAGGGGCAGGCAGGGGTCAAAGTCAGGTCAAGACGTGGAACACTGAAGTCCTAGAGGCAGTGAACGGAGCGCAAGAGGATCTCAATGACGTCCTTCGGCATTGGGGTAGCCGGATCAGACTCCTCGATCGCAGTAACGATCATGACTATGAGATCGATGGTGTCGGCTTCCCTGATGTGTCTATGGTAGTTCGTGGCGGGGAACCGGACAAAGTCCATGCCCTCATCGAGAAGACGTGGACATTCTTGGCCTAGAATACCGTGGAGAAAATCGACGCACGCCGAGAGAAAGCCTGGTACCTTGTAGAAAGCCCTGACGTTCGCTTTCAGCTGATCAAAGGCACCAGGATGGTGAAGAACTACCTCACGGTAGTGTAAGGACATCAGACCCTGCACCCAGTCAGGAGTTGGTCTCCTCCAGCGAGCAAGGAAGGATTGCCGCATGTCATAAGTCCTACCGAGGATGGTTCGCAGAAAGAGACTCATGGCGTCAGATAGAGAAACGGAGGCCGAGACGAGCAGAAGAGGTAACTAAGCCGTTAAATTATAATCAATATAATTCACCTCATTGTCTTTGGTGATTCACCTCATTGAAACTACGGTTTCACCAAAGACAATGACTTGAATCTTAAAGCTATTTTAAAGCCACCTGCCAAGGGCACATTTAAGCAGGCAGAAGAAGCTGTTTTATTAATTTAGTTTGAACTGAACGGAGTGATGTGGTGATTTTGTATGTGTTATGGCGAATTCGGGTGGTCATTTCGTAGGAGCCACATTTTTTTCGTTGGCCAGATCCCAAGTAGTCGACGTCAGGCCGCTCCGCCCTCATATCAGCGATGTCAGCGGATAAGGTATTTAATCAGTGATACGCTGCCAGAGATAAACAGTAATATTATATCATAGTTAATCCTACTGATATGATATCATTGATAAGATTATTACGTAAACAATAATGACAGCAATGTAATTACAAACTAGGAATCGAGTAACAAACTAGGAATCGAACTTCGGTCGTTTTAGGTGTCAGCCGAGCACTTCGACCCAGTAGACCATGGCTCGGCATGTTTGGGAGAATGGTTAATCAGAATAGAATTGTGGCTGGTAGACGTTGTTTGATTTTGTTTTGTGCCAGATGGCGCCACGGAGTTGTTAGATTTCGTCGTCAAGGGCTGGCACCACTTCTATGAAATATTAAATTTACCGCAGCAGCATTGGCTCGTTTGCTGTTCAACAGATGCGACTACCTGCACGAGTAATTTAAATATCGCGCCCTTTAGGTTTTCGTGTCATGTTCAATAGATGTGCTACTTATACAACATTTTAAATTTCCCTTCTTTTGTGACATGTTTAAACAGATGGCGAATTCACTTTTGCCTCAAGAGACGACGCTATGAAGAATTTTAAATTTCCCGCAAGTAGTCTTCCCTCTTGCTAAAGACTCGCCACGATAATCTCGTTTCAGAACAAAAAATAAAAAATAAAAAATGACGAACCATTTCTATGCCACTTTACTGTCAAGCAGCTCGAGAGATGTGTTTCTGAGTAACACAATGATGGAAGTACAGAATGGATCTCGCTCAGTCAGTGGAATTATATCGCAACTGTCAGGTTGCTCTGGCCGAGGTGAATATCCTATTGCAATTAACAATATCATAGGTACTGCTAATGGTATATCAGAGTGTAGCCTCACGGATACTGTAAGCATGACAGGACAAGCAAAATTTCTTGATAGATCTGATAGACAAAACAGATAGATCACAGATGTCTCAAGTATATAGTCATCTCAAAGCATGAGCAAAGCATAGTGATACTCTGATTTAAAAAAAAAAAAGAGAAACAGTTGAGCTTCGATGACAATTCTACTTCGCTTTGTTATGCAAAGGATACAGACATACTGAAAGGCAATAACAAACAAGTCTTCCTCTACGGACAAATATTTCTTCAATTGACGTTACGTGACACAGTCAACACAGCGTCGAATCGACATTATAATTATGTCGATCCACATACCGTGTGAGGACGACGATGAGGCAATGCTGATTTTGAGTTGGTGATATCCAAAGCGAACAGAAAGTCCAACAGTTCGCTGGATGCGAGGTTTGAGCGACGCAAGGATCAAATCCCGCACCATTCTTACGTTTCCGATCACTACGATATTTCATTCTGAGACACTTAGTTTCATGTAATATACAGGGTGTTCAAAATTAAGCTTTCACTAGCACTTTATAAATAGGCGAAGAAAAGAAAACTGGTGCTATTTTTTCAGTTCCTTGAGTAAGAATCAGGTGCTACATAATTAGCAGCACCTGTTTCCTACTCAAGGAACAGAAAAAATAGCACCAGTTTTCTTTGGTTCGCCTATTTATAAAGTGCTAGTGAAAGCTTAATTTGGAACACCCTGTATTTAAAGGTTTCCCCCTACATTACGCTTCTCTCCATTGAATATCAGATACGTCACCAACAATTGTATCCACCTGAAAAGATAGTTACGTTATTTCAACCTGCGGCACCCATTTGTCTTGCCTATGCTTTCTATGTGTTGGTGGTGAATCCGTGACTTCCATTTTCTCAATACTTGCTATTTTATTGTTTCGTGCTGTGCTCGACTGAACATGTAGGTGCAGTATGCTATCGTGCATTTTATTGATCGAAATGAAATCGAAGTCGTGTCGTCTTCCTGGCTGTCGGGAGACGTATGCAGGTGGCATGACCCACCCATAAAGTGGAAGGACTGATTCGAAAAGCCCCGCCCCCCCCCCCCCCCCCAGGAAGCCAATACGAACTCGAAGTTCGCGTTAATGGACCATTGAGTATGTATATTAACAGACACACATAATCGTTTTAAACGTTAAACGTTTTATTTATTAATATAGCTGCACGCATGTGCCAATGGCTCACTGGCCTGTATTCTTACCTCACAATGGTGCAAGCAAAAGCTGCCACCTTCTCAATACACATCCGAGTAAAATGCTTCGAATGAGCTGCACCTGAAGCGACCTCGTTGTCCCATAGTCATGGACAGCAGCGAAGATGAGCTCCCACCAGTTGTGGACACCTTTCTGCGAAAAGGTATGTTTTACATTCTCTCTGCGCGGCATTCTTGTACCCGAAAGCTAGGTTAGCTTGCCTAGCCTAGAAAGCTTGGTTTCGAAAAACCACATATTTCTGCTACCAAAGGTGTACCACATGAAACGCACTAGTTACGAATTCAGGAGCACCTGCCAATAGTAGAGGTAACAAACAAGGGGCTGCTGGTGGAAGCTAGTCAGTCACGTTTATTTAATGAAAAACAGTCTGGGGGTAGATAAACCTCTGGCTACAAAGACTTGCAATATGCAGATTATGTGTCCATCAGCAGTACGCGTCCATCACTGAGTGTGACACAGCAAGGATCGCAAAGGAGTTGTATGTATAAAGTGCTAACGCAGACTAAAACGATTGTAGTCATCTAGGGGCACTTCTTATTCAAGGAAGCCTGTGCATTGAAGCAGTGAACTTCTTCCTACGCACTAGCTTGCAGTCCAATATGTAATGTGAAGTTTGCCTTCCCGTGATCACAGCTGCTGCCGCGCAGGTCACTGCGTCGCAAGCTCAAGGACTTGCGTTGCAACAGCGTGGTAAGCACAACGATTTACGTATATTGTTCGTATGTAGAGAATGATTTATCCTACGTTTTAACAATTATTATAAAAACAACAAACTGGCACCTCATTGATATGTCCGATTGGGCTCTCTCCGAACTTTTTCTCCGGAGAGTATGTGTATCTTGTATACGAACACAGCTGCCCTGTATAGTTGCTAACCCGGTATAAGAGAAGTATAGTCATGGAATCAGCAATCTCCCTGTCATGCTTTTAAATGGTGCACACCACAGTAGTGACACACCTTCCATTGCGTCTCATATGAGTCCAAATTTACCTGCCGTCGTTGACCTGCAGCAGACGTAGTATAAGAGTATCTCATCGTGGCTGATCAGAGCAGCGAACATATAGGGGTGGGACAGGCGACGAAAACAACTTGCGTGAGATTTCAATAGCAATTATGTGTTCACTAACTAGGAAAGCTGCATGTAGGCTAATCCAACCGAAGCCACCTATGTGAATCAGCCTAGGTGTAGCTCGTCCCCTTGATCTTTCCATGAGAAACAAAAACAAAATTGTACATTTTCTTGGGGGTGTGCATATAGGCTATAATTTTTATGAGAATTTTGTTTCCTTAATCATTCGGAGTGCATCGAAGATGGCCTAAAGATGAAAAAATGTCGTTCGTTTCATGCGCCTTTTGACATGATGTTTCTGTGGCTCTTTTGTCTCGAGTTAGAGGGGAAGGGTTGATGTAGCTTTCGGAAGGGCATATGGAAGGGTAAAAAAATATATGACGTGATGAAAGCTCACAAGCAGAGCACCTGCTGGGCTGCGGTTTACGGTCACTTTTCGAACAGTTAGGCCATTCTCACAAAAGCTTGATTTTTTTAGGCTGACTGCAGCACAACAATGAATAATAAAATTGTTAGAGCGAAAATCAGACATCGCGCCTCCCAACTCTCAACTGGTGAATGGTTCCGATAACCAACATCACCTTTTCGGAATTGAATTGCAACATTAGCAGGCCAAAATGGGGTTTCTTTTAGAGCTTACATCGTGACAATAGCAAATTTGTAACGTGTTCCCTACCACTGTGAGTACATCCACCTAAAAGGTGGAAATTTGTTATTCATGTCTCTTCATGCTGTGCGTAATGAATTGCAAAGTGTCAATGACAACTCTCCAAGAACTTCCACATGCTCCGTATGGCACTGTGGCAGCAAACTCACCTGCTCACAAGTCTAGTGCCTCTGCAGAGCAAAGTTTCAGACACACAGGAATTCATTTCCCAGCGATGTGGAAGAAGTGAATAACTTTGAAAGGCTACTCACTGTTGAGAACGAAAAGCAGTTGGTAAGTAGAGGCAGGGTGCTTTGATTTGATGAGTGAGTCAAGGTGACAAGTACAAGTGGTGAGGTGTAGGCTTGTTTTTACAGGAGTTTATTATGCTGTGTGGATAACGTTACATGTCTGAATGTCCATGTGGTATATGCCATAGGTGCAGGCCAACTGGTGTACAAACTCCACAATGTGAAAATCCTGGATCCGGACACATCTAGAGAGAGAGGGGGGAACTTTGACCTGTCCTTTTTGTTTTGTCCCGACTAAGGCTTTTCGCCATTATCGATACGCCCATTGGTGTTGCCGTGCACTGTTCATCAAAAGAAATACGGTGCCCAGGGCACGGTATTCAGTCGAGCGAATTATGAAATTGCCAGGAAAGTCTGTATCATCTGGCTGTTCAGAGGCTGCGCACATACTGATGTATTTTTTGTTGCTAACATGAGCATTACTTTTTGCAGTTACAGGAACTCACACTGCTTGAAGGCCACTCAGTGAAATGTGCAGTCCGAAGGATATTGGCCCACAGACGAGCTAGCCCAGCTACACAGTTGGAAACAGGGAAAGGTAACAGAAACGGAAACGGATATCGCGCAGTTAGAGTACCTGAAACTGAGACGGAAACGACAATATTTTACGGTAATAATTCGGGTACCGCAAGACTCAAATTTTTGCAATTTTTCACTGTATCACGCAGGTAAATTTATGAAATAAGCCTCAATGAAGCAAATTAAAATTAACTGAACAACTAAAACTAAAATGAACTATCAGACTGGAGCATATAAGTAACTAGTATACAGTAAATAGTCCTTATACGCTGATGGTGACTTGGAAGTTGCAAGCGTGAGTAACATTCCTGGAAACCATGTTCATATTAGCTGTTCACAGAAATCACGTACGTACATGTTTATTTTGAATAAACGCTGTCTCTTGTATGCAACTATTCATGTACCCCTGATGTCCTCGAAATACACTTCAGAACGTAGAGGGATTAAGTTTTGTCACGATATCGATGTTCTTTTTTTAGTGAAAAAAACAAAAACAAAACAAAACAGAAATAATGAAAACAAAGAGGGGGCTGGAGGTCGGGCGGTACCGAAGGTAGGAAAGTAGGAAAGGGAAACTCAGGTTCCTTGCGCTCACTTTCACAGACATCCTTTTGTGCAACTGTATTCTATTTAAGTGTAGAGAGCATAGGTTGCACACCGTACATGTGCTGGAGGTAACCAACTTTCCACATGGCGCTGTAGTTTAGCATGCTTTGGGTGCTACATCTTCTACATCATATGTGTATTTTTTTCATTTCAGCCTTTCCCTGTAAGTATGCCTGCTTGTCACATTTCACCTACACACGCAGTTATTTTTTTAGTGTGTTCATTAACACGTGCATCATATGATGATAATGATCATGATGATTCAGGTTTTTATGGCGCACAGACAACTAAGGTCATAGTCCTCCAAAACTGTGGTGAAATTATGACTAATTAAATATGTGCGTGAACAATGATAGGGATGTGATCAGTTAAACTTCTATGCGATGTTCAGTAAAAACTTCTTGACAAATACATAAAATAGCTATACAAAATTACACGAGATTGACTATCCCGGTGTCTTTCAAGAAGTTAAAAATGCTGTTAAAAGGGACGACAGCCTCATCACCCAGCAGAAGGGCTGGGTGAAGAGGTAAATAGTGTGTATAAAACTGTCTAAAGTGATGTCTACGATGGGCCTCATGGTGCGGACATGAAATGAGTAAATGTATAACGGAGAGAAGTTCACCACAGTGCTCGCCCTGAGGTGGCTCCTCTCCACGAAGTAAAAACCCATGAGTGATGAATGTACGTCCTATGCGTAACCTTGTTAATATGACACTTTGAAAACGATTTTCTGGACGCTCTCCATGATGTTGAATGTTCGGTTTATTCAAATGAAGCTTGTTATGCGTTTGGCTGTTCCAGAAATTTTGCCAGTTTACATGAATTGACTGCTTTAGTGAAGATACAATATCATGTAAGGGTAATTCAGAGGGGGTTATATCATTTGAAGCGGCAGCTGCAGCAGCCTGGTCTGCTAATTCATTGCCCTGTATGCCAACCTGGCTGGGTAGGCAGCATAAGATTACAGAACATCCTTTCTTGTTTATCGTGTGGGCTATGTATTGTGCTCGCAGCACAAGAAAATTCTTCTGCTTGTGTATGCTACAGATAGCATTAAGGGAACTCAGGGAATCCGTGTACACAACTGCTGATTTTATGCAGCCTTGAAGAATGTAGTTCAGTGCAAGGATAATAGCATAAATTTCTGCTGTAAAGCTGGATGCAATGTTTTTTTATACGGTGTGATCTTGTGCATGTTCCAGAGACCATGGCACACGTTACCCCTGCACTAGACCCATACTTACTTTGGCCCATCGGTGTACACCTCATCGTGATTCCCAAAGCTTTGTTTCAAATATTCAAACTCTTGTTGCAGTATAGGCATCGCAGTGTTATGTTTGCTGTATTTCATAAGTGTAGTGTCAGATCTCACAGGTGGTTCCCAGGGTGGGATCCTCTTACTACGTTGTGCAACCAGATACTTGCAATAAGAGAAATTGTGAGACTCACTCTCATTTGCAAGACGCATACAGAATGGTGGAACAACTGAGCGTTTGTTAGTGAAGAACTGTTCAAACCGTGTGCTTGTAACACACGGCAGTGCAGGGTGTTGAGGATGACGTCTTATTCTTAATGTGTAAGATGCCCCAAGATAAAATCTACGTCTAGTCAAAGAGTATTCATGAGTTTCAACATACAAACTTTCAACTGGTGAGGTTCTAAAAGCACCAGTTATCAGCCGAAGTCCTTGATGATGTACAGGATCCAGTATTTTTAAAACAGATGGACGAGCTGAACCATACACAATACTCCCATAGTCTAGTTTCGAACGCACTGTCGAAATATAGACTTTATGCAACGTCTCTCGATCTGCACCCCAGGACTTGTGTGAAAGAATTTTAAGAACATTATTCGATTTGATACATTTGATTTTTCAGTTTTTAAGATGCGACAAAAATGTGAGCTTTTTGTCAAATATAACACCGAGGAATTTGTGCTCGCTTCTTACAAGAATGCCATGGCCATTCAGTTTCAGAGATGGTTGAGGGAAAACACCTCTAACTCTTGAGAAAGGAACACATACAGTTTTCTCTGGTGAGAACTTAAAACCATTTCCAGTAGACCATTTCACCAACTTATTTATAGCCAGCTGCATCTGTCGCTCACATATTGTCAGGTTGGTAGAGGAATAAGAGATTTGGATATCATCTACGTAGAGAGAGTATGTTATAGATGGTGGCATTACACTGGCTACGTAGTTGATTTTTACGAGGAATAAGATGACACTGAGTACGGATCCTGGGGGACGCCGTTCTCTTTTACAAAATCAGTAGTATAGATTCGAGCCCCACAACGACATCCTTTTTCTAATCCAGTTCTAGGAATTTCTAATCCACCACCCATTTCTAATCCAGGTGAAGCCAGGTCTAATCCAGGCTCCACCACTTCATGGTGATCCATTCAATTTCTATGTGATTGGCTACCCTTCATTGCCGCATTTGTTCACTCACTCATAGACACCAAAATTATCTATTCTATTCAATTCTAAGTTGGCTCATAGGCTTCCAAATCGCTCTTTTTTCTAATCCATTTCTAGGAATTTCTAATCCACCAGCCAATTCTAATCCAGGTCAAGCCACTTCTAAGTCCTCTGGTTGGTTGGTCACAGCTCCACCCCTTCATTCATCAAATTTCTATGTGATTGGCTACCATTAATTGCCACAACATCTGCTCACTCGCTCGTAGACACCAAAATGATCTATTCTATTCAATTCTAGTCGGCTCATAGGCTTCCAAATCGCTCACCAGTCCATTGGTCCAGGGGTGGTCACTTCCATCCATTTCTAAAACCTAGTGATTGGCTTGTTGGCTTCCTGTCATACATGCTCGGTCATGTCATACATGTCATACATGCATGTCATACAATGAGTCGATAGACTCATTTGTCATTTCCACTCTCTAGTTACTCGGTCACACGCTTTCAACTGTATATTGCTTCATAATTCCAGCTGCAACATAGACAACCGTTCGTGGGTCAATCCCATTCATTTCTAGGCCAGCTCACAATTCCTTCCAAATTGCTTATTGGTCCTGGGACGCTTTCTAGTTAAGCCAGGACAACGCTTTGGAACAGTACGGACATAGAAAAACACGGGAAATAGTTTTCAACATTTATTAGACACATCATGGTATTCTCAGAGAGATTGCAGCTCTCTCTGGAGCACTTCCAGCACACTGGACATTTTCGCCTCGCATCCATGGTGTTTTTCACATAGGTACTATATGGATCACCCAGGCACTCATCCCTCTCTGTCCATGACCCAGAGGCAAACCGCAGGAGAGAACAGCATGTGACAGAAGCATTAATTCTCTTCCTGCACATCTTCTGAAGCAAAAAAGAACATTATGAGCTTCACTAGTTATATCACTCACTTAAACTTACCATATTCATAGCTTCCATAAGGATAGGAGTCGATGTCATTGCACAGGTATCTCTTGTCGTCGTATGCCATCAGACTTCTTTTGACATTTCTGATGGTGTACATACACTGCTTCTTTCCAACGATTGATACTTGTTCGTTCGATACGCTCATGTGATTGAACAAGGTATTGCAGTACGTCTCATGGAGGAGGTGCTTGCGTACAATATTCTTTTTGACCCCTTTAGCTCTTGCAATTTGCCTTCCTCCAGCTAATTTGATGGAGTACATTTTAGCTTTCAAACAGACTACTTCCTCAATAGGTACACTACCAGTTTCGCTTTTGAATGCCCCAAGCCTTCCACGATTCTTTTCACTGTACAGTGGATGATCCCGATCGAAGGAAGACAAATCTAAGTGGTCGTCGGCAATCGCTCGTAACTGATCTTCGTAGTCCTTGCAGAACAGGCCGAGGATCAGAGAATCCGTGTCAAAGTAACAGGTAATCACCGGACAAGTGAGCTTACTCAGCAAGGTTTCATAGTAGAATGAGTACATGGTTAATTTACTCAGTTCCAAAATCGTAAACCCAATCTGGAGCGGGAAATCGCATCGCACTTTTCTTTTGCGCATTTCGTACATGACACAATCCGGGGACAAAATTTCCATCCTCACGCATTCCGCCCGACTCCCGAGGCGACTCGCCGTCTCCTCATCGAAGGCTACTCGAATATCACGCATGTTAAATTTATTTAGAAGTGTTCTCCCAAAGACTGCATTATTTGAGAGTTTGTAGAAGTTTTTTTCGAATGTCGTGCCCGAGGCAACACGTCTGGCAACATTGTCCTCGATGTAGGGACGCAGGAATGGCGCCTGGCGAAATTTTAGAATTCTGTGAATTTTTGTCACCCTCATGCCCAATCTACAATAGAGTGCGAGCAACGCGTAATGAACGACATACTCGACCTTGTCCTTGCACGTGAGCAACAGCTTTTTGCTGTTAGCGGGCTGATACATTAATTCTTCGAGAAGCCCTTGCTGGAATGGCGAGAGCCATTCCTTTGGGACGACTGCCTTCTCAGGAGCCAGGGGAAAGTACCGTGTCAGTGCGTGGATAGATTTTGGATACTCCAAGTCACATACATACACGTAGCCAACGTCTGAATCAGTGGGGTGACGCATAAAATCCACGGAGCTAAAATCCTCGACCCATTCGAAATCACCAACGGGGAGGTGCTTTATCATACTGAATCCGTAAAGATTGTTGCAATCTATGTATGATATGTACACCTCCTCTTTATCGGGATCATAGCCACTACACAGAGGGTTGTTAGCCCGCAAATGACGCCTGCTCGCTTGACAGAGCCCGCCTCTAACGCCCGATTCGATGGTTCTGTACATATCCTCATCGATGATTAACTCCAATTTTGCCTGCGTGTAATTTAGAGCGCATTGCCACGAATAGGATGCCAGAGAAACACAATGAAGCAATTCCAATCCACGCGCGCTGTAGCACAGACGTCGGAAGTGCTGCATCACGTCCGCATGTAGTAGGGCATCCGTTTTCAAGTACAGTGCATTATAATCTCTCAAATTTGAGCATCCAAAATGTTCAAATACGAGCAACGCATACTGGTAGTCCTCCTCACTTATATCCTCCCCCGTGAGATCGTTTCGAAAGGAGGATTTTTCTGGCAAGGCCAATTCATCATACACTGCAAAAGAACTGACATGGCTGTACGGGAATACACCTTTACGAAGTAAAATTTCGTAGTCGTTTCCAAATGCCTGCTTCAAACATTGGAATGCCTCTGCACCACCCATGGATTTGACGGTTTCCACGAGCTCCCCCAGCGACGAATTTAGATATTGCATGGTATCTCTAAACAGGAAGGTGCCAATTTCGAACGAACGAATTTTTTCCATGGAGCTGGCCACAATGAAGGGAGGTCGCTTCCACCCAAGAATGTGAAATTCCCGCAGCAGCCCGGCCAAATCATAGGACAAATTGTGTACCATGATCGGCAATTTTTCCCTCGTCGTGCACGCGACGTTACAGGGGTTACACAATGTCGCGATATAATTTGTCTCGCCCGCACTACAATGCTTTGAATGGTCGTGATGCCGGACACGGGGTAGATCTTCGGTAAACTCCTGTTTACAGTACGCACAGTGGGTAGCAGCTCTGTGCTCAGCGCATTGCTCATCATTCAGCACCATTGCGGCGGGGCAAGCGTTCAGGGCGATCATCTCATCCCGCATTTCCATCAATGCTCTCACACACTGCCTCGCAGCATCTTCCCCATGGTGCGTCCTGATGCGCATCACCTTTGAGTCGTGGGTGCGCACAAGCACAGCACAGAAGCTAGAGGTAATGTGACGTTGCATGCCAACACCACTGGGTGCGAGTACGCTCTCCGTGTCCAACGCAACGACGTAGTTGTACTGCTGCATGTACTGTATTTTAGTAAATTCTACAAAATTTTCTCCGGGTTCACAAAATTCTAATAGGATTTCGTTCACGTCCGCGCAAAGGCGTCGATGTTTCGCCATGCTCTTTTCCTCATTAAAAGAGCGAGTGCAACGTTCACATACGAAACGCGTGTTCTTTCTCGTCAGCAAACGCTCGAGGGACCTAATTCCGAAAAAATGCTCGTCAACCTCCAATAAGTGAATTTTCTTTTCGCTTTCCAGTTTTGGGGGTCGTGACACGTGCACTCCCTGATCGACGTACGCGTACACGTACACAGATATCCTATTTTTCTCTTCGAACTCGTCCAGGTCAGAGAAGGATACAGGGAAGTGACTAGGCCACCAGTACTCTGTTGCATAGTTTTCACATTTTTTCCACGAATTCCTTTCCTCTGGATGCAGGAGAGCTAGTGTATTGTATTTGAAACATTCACCCTCCTTGTGTGCTGGTAAATGGATATTCGTTAACACGTTCCTGCGTTTAGCCAAATTTGTGGGAAGTACCCCCTCGCATCCAAACTTTTTAGTTTTCACAGCGGAAATACACAATTGAACTTTTTGCACGTCAGTGGATACAAACCCACTACCCTCGCGCTGGTAATTTTCAATGCGCCCGGTGGACTCCTGAATCACATCCATCAAAGTATTTACGATAGCTCCATCGCTGTGGACTTCGCGAGCAAGCGCCATAAAATGAGCTATGTGTGCGGTTACATCCCCTCGATTTTCTTTCATCATTAGAACGTCAGAACAAATGCAAAATCTAAAGGGTATTCTTTGCGCTCGCAAAATAGCAATTATATTGTGGAGGTGGTTCATTAAATATTGTCGCAAGTCCTCTACTCCCTGATCGTGAACAGATGCCAATAGCACAAACGCTTTGACGGTACCTCGAAATGCGCTATCAGTTTGAAAGAAAGGCAGGAAGGAAATGTCCACATAGGGATGTGATCGCTCGACGTGAGCATGCAATGTGCCAGGTGAAATGTCTGGAGAAGATGGTGAATTCTCTTCCAATGGCTCATCATCACCAATATCATGAGGATCAAAAAAGCAGAACACGCATCTAGGCACTGAAAAAAAAAAGAAGCAACACTAAGAAAACGTGCGCCACAGAGCGTGGATGAAAAATACTTACTTTTGAAGCGAGCTCCGCACACTCCCGAAGCGATGCGAAGACTACTGCCTCTTTACACATCCTCCCCACTTATATAGCGGCGACCTCGCTGCATGCCCCAACATGCAGGGGTGCGAGGAGTCATCATAGCCTAAAAATAACTTGCTCTGCATGTTCAAGGTCGCAGCTTGCCCTTGGCTTCACGTAATGCTCCGTCCGCCTACACCATTGCCGCACCTGAGCGCAAAGTTCGCGCTCTCATCACATGTCATTCCGACATGCAAGTCGCTTCCATGAGCATGCACACAACCACCCCTTTTTGGCTGCGGAATTTCAATAATATTACTTAAATGAAACAAATTACAGTGAAATGCAGATTCATCTCACACAGGAATTTCTACCCTCAGCGTTAAACCCTCAGATACCAGCATTTCTGCTCGAATAGCAAAATAGCTATGACTTCAAAAATTAAAGCTAACTACAGTCAACTGACAAAACACCCATTTCTCCTATCAGATAATTATTGCATAATGCTACATACAGTCGCATTGTCCCTGCGTAAAGAAACCACAGGACAAGGGTACACAAATTCACTTAAGGGAACAGGCTTAAGACCTCAGGTCACCACACATCGCTACGCGGCTAGCACAAGATAACAACAAGATACTAGCGGCGGGTAAAATCGTAACACTGCTAAACAAGTCCCAACATGCCATGATGACGTCACAAACCAAGAAAAAAGCACACACGCGCGCGCACACAGCAGCTCAGGAATGCACAAGGAGAGGTGTTTTATTGGAATTTCTACTCCTGGCTCAGACACCAACATTTCTGCTCAAATACCCATAACTGCAAGATTAAGTACTGCTTACTTCATCGAGCACCCAACAAAATCTAACAAACAAACCCACTTTCCGTGATAGAACACTATTCAGCTTTACCAAGTGATTTTCTTCTGCTTTAGCAGTGAAAGAAAAAAAGAGCCATGAAAAATTACACGTACTTTTGCTTGAATAACTATAACTGCAAAAAAAAGAAAAAAAAAAAAGAAACCGAAGCACATGCTAATAAACGGAGAAAAAGGCACCCATTTCTGCTATCAGATAGTGCCACATACACAGACGCATTGTCGCAAAGAAAGCACAGGACAGGGATACACAAATTTCTTTAGGTGAGCAGGGAAAAGGCTTAAGACCTCAGGAATAATCGCTGAGTCACCGGACATCGCTACGCGGCTAACACAAGATAACAACAACAAGATAATAGCGGCGGGTAAAATTGCAACACTGCTAAACAAGCCCCAACATGCCATGATGACGTCACAAACCAGGAAAAAAGCAGACACGCGCGCGCACACAGCAGCTCAGGAATGCACAAGGAGAGGTGCTTTATTGGAATTTCTACTCCTGGCTCAGACACCAACATTTCTGCTCAAATACCCATAACTGCAAGATTAAGCACTGCTTACTTCATCGAGCACCCAACAAAATCTAACAAACAAACAAACAAAAAACAAAACAAACCCACTTTCCGTGATAGAACACTATTCAGCTTTACCAAGTGATTTTCTTCTGCTTTAGCAGTAAAAGAAAAAAAGAGCCATGAAAAATTACACGTACTTTTGCTTGAATAGCTATAACTGCAAAAAAAGAAAAAACGAAGCACATGCTAATAAACGAAGAAAAAGGCACCCATTTCTGCTATCAGGTAATTATTGCATAATGCTACATACACAGTCGCGTTGTCCCTGTGTAAAGAAAGCACAGGACAAGGGTACACAAATCGAATTGGGAAAATCACTTCTACTCGCGCAGCATAATACGATAGACGCTGATTTTTTTTTGTTTTTACGGGCGAAAATTGCAATAAGAAGCCACTGCTATACAAGTGCAACAACCCTTATTTTTAAACCAACATTTCATGCAATACCACATAAATTTATCACTCGAGTCACACGAAAAGGCATACACAATGTACTAACTGGTTAAGTGGGGTCACAGTTGCACACACACACACACACACAACACACACGCACAGCGAGCGACAGTGAAAAATAAGAAATTACACGCACTTCTGCTCGAATAGCAAAGTGTCAAGCATGACAAAACACATTTTCTACCACCAGAAAATTATTAAATAGAATAATACAATATTCGCAAAAATTAAGCTTGTGTGGCAAACACACAACCTGAGGAACACACCCATTCACATCTGCTTTCTGAATTTGTTATACAGGCGTGAGCGATTCGATAAGAATATAAAGCACGCTGCTTGGAGAAAGCATATATCATGTGCAGCGCGGTCTACTCTATTGAAAATGCGATAAACCTTATTTTTCAAAAAAAAAAAAAATCACAGTCGGCATAATATACGGCAATATCGGCAATATCACTGAAGTCAAACACATTGAACTTACTTGTCAAGTGGGGTCCCAGCTGCACAAACGCGCACGCACACTCACATATTTTTAACGCCTCACAACTAGCAAAAACCCGAGGTCTATTCACAGCCACATAAATTCATATTATTCCTCACGTCAATAATTATCCAGCCATCGTCAAAACGGGGAACACGCATATGCCAATGCGAAACAATAGGCCTTCGCGCCGGATGTAATACGATATCGCCAGTCGACCGTCCCAAAGCAAAAAAGAAACACTGCATCTCAGGAATGTACGTTGCCTATACATCCAAGAACAGCGTGCAGCAGTTATAATACAGAATAGGATTCATTTCTTTGTACTTTAGTTTGCTTGCATATAAATATTTCACAAGAAATATTACAGAGTGTAAAAGGAGGACAGCATTCGCTACACCCTGCTCTTATCATTTTTAAACAAACCAGTTTTCATAACCACACTACCATTCACTAAATAGGGGAGTCACTAATGATTCAAATAAGATAAAATATCATTCCATCATCATTGATTGCAAACTTCACGCAAGAATAAGCAACTGCTGCGCGTCGTATTTTTCTTATAAGAAACATCAAATCTCGCCGTGTTAAACACCAACAGCAACGATTTTTTGTATTTTGTATTTATTTTTGTCGTTTCCAGCAGCTCATTACTTTGTGCGAGTCATCAAAAATTAAAAATTTGTGATCTGCTGCTGTTAAAGTGATAAAACAGTGTGCCTGCACGGCAAAACGATAACGGAGCGCGCGTCATTGCGTCAAGCGTGTCCTCACTGCGTGAACGGGCCGGGATGCGGCTCACGTGGGGGGCACACTGTTTTATCACTTTAACAGCAGCAGATCACAAATTTTTAATTTTTGATGACTCGCACAAAGTAATGAGCTGCTGGAAACGACAAAAATAAATACAAAATACAAAAAATCGTTGCTGTTGGTGTTTAACACGGCGAGATTTGATGTTTCTTATAAGAAAAATACGACGCGCAGCAGTTGCTTATTCTTGCGTGAAGTTTGCAATCAATGATGATGGAATGATATTTTATCTTATTTGAATCATTAGTGACTCCCCTATTTAGTGAATGGTAGTGTGGTTATGAAAACTGGTTTGTTTAAAAATGATAAGAGCAGGGTGTAGCGAATGCTGTTCTCCTTTTACACTCTGTAATATTTCTTGTGAAATATTTATATGCAAGCAAACTAAAGTACAAAGAAATGAATCCTATTCTGTATTATAACTGCTGCACGCTGTTCTTGGATGTATAGGCAACGTACATTCCTGAGATGCAGTGTTTCTTTTTTGCTTTGGGACGGTCGACTGGCGATATCGTATTACATCCGGCGCGAAGGCCTATTGTTTCGCATTGGCATATGCGTGTTCCCCGTTTTGACGATGGCTGGATAATTATTGACGTGAGGAATAATATGAATTTATGTGGCTGTGAATAGACCTCGGGTTTTTGCTAGTTGTGAGGCGTTAAAAATATGTGAGTGTGCGTGCGCGTTTGTGCAGCTGGGACCCCACTTGACAAGTAAGTTCAATGTGTTTGACTTCAGTGATATTGCCGATATTGCCGTATATTATGCCGACTGTGATTTTTTTTTTTTTTTTGAAAAATAAGGTTTATCGCATTTTCAATAGAGTAGACCGCGCTGCACATGATATATGCTTTCTCCAAGCAGCGTGCTTTATATTCTTATCGAATCGCTCACGCCTGTATAACAAATTCAGAAAGCAGATGTGAATGGGTGTGTTCCTCAGGTTGTGTGTTTGCCACACAAGCTTAATTTTTGCGAATATTGTATTATTCTATTTAATAATTTTCTGGTGGTAGAAAATGTGTTTTGTCATGCTTGACACTTTGCTATTCGAGCAGAAGTGCGTGTAATTTCTTATTTTTCACTGTCGCTCGCTGTGCGTGTGTGTTGTGTGTGTGTGTGTGTGTGCAACTGTGACCCCACTTAACCAGTTAGTACATTGTGTATGCCTTTTCGTGTGACTCGAGTGATAAATTTATGTGGTATTGCATGAAATGTTGGTTTAAAAATAAGGGTTGTTGCACTTGTATAGCAGTGGCTTCTTATTGCAATTTTCGCCCGTAAAAACAAAAAAAAATCAGCGTCTATCGTATTATGCTGCGCGAGTAGAAGTGATTTTCCCAATTCGATTTGTGTACCCTTGTCCTGTGCTTTCTTTACACAGGGACAACGCGACTGTGTATGTAGCATTATGCAATAATTACCTGATAGCAGAAATGGGTGCCTTTTTCTTCGTTTATTAGCATGTGCTTCGTTTTTTCTTTTTTTGCAGTTATAGCTATTCAAGCAAAAGTACGTGTAATTTTTCATGGCTCTTTTTTTCTTTTACTGCTAAAGCAGAAGAAAATCACTTGGTAAAGCTGAATAGTGTTCTATCACGGAAAGTGGGTTTGTTTTGTTTTTTGTTTGTTTGTTTGTTAGATTTTGTTGGGTGCTCGATGAAGTAAGCAGTGCTTAATCTTGCAGTTATGGGTATTTGAGCAGAAATGTTGGTGTCTGAGCCAGGAGTAGAAATTCCAATAAAGCACCTCTCCTTGTGCATTCCTGAGCTGCTGTGTGCGCGCGCGTGTCTGCTTTTTTCCTGGTTTGTGACGTCATCATGGCATGTTGGGGCTTGTTTAGCAGTGTTGCAATTTTACCCGCCGCTATTATCTTGTTGTTGTTATCTTGTGTTAGCCGCGTAGCGATGTCCGGTGACTCAGCGATTATTCCTGAGGTCTTAAGCCTTTTCCCTGCTCACCTAAAGAAATTTGTGTATCCCTGTCCTGTGCTTTCTTTGCGACAATGCGTCTGTGTATGTGGCACTATCTGATAGCAGAAATGGGTGCCTTTTTCTCCGTTTATTAGCATGTGCTTCGGTTTCTTTTTTTTTTTTCTTTTTTTTGCAGTTATAGTTATTCAAGCAAAAGTACGTGTAATTTTTCATGGCTCTTTTTTTCTTTCACTGCTAAAGCAGAAGAAAATCACTTGGTAAAGCTGAATAGTGTTCTATCACGGAAAGTGGGTTTGTTTGTTAGATTTTGTTGGGTGCTCGATGAAGTAAGCAGTACTTAATCTTGCAGTTATGGGTATTTGAGCAGAAATGTTGGTGTCTGAGCCAGGAGTAGAAATTCCAATAAAACACCTCTCCTTGTGCATTCCTGAGCTGCTGTGTGCGCGCGCGTGTGTGCTTTTTTCTTGGTTTGTGACGTCATCATGGCATGTTGGGACTTGTTTAGCAGTGTTACGATTTTACCCGCCGCTAGTATCTTGTTGTTATCTTGTGCTAGCCGCGTAGCGATGTGTGGTGACCTGAGGTCTTAAGCCTGTTCCCTTAAGTGAATTTGTGTACCCTTGTCCTGTGGTTTCTTTACGCAGGGACAATGCGACTGTATGTAGCATTATGCAATAATTATCTGATAGGAGAAATGGGTGTTTTGTCAGTTGACTGTAGTTAGCTTTAATTTTTGAAGTCATAGCTATTTTGCTATTCGAGCAGAAATGCTGGTATCTGAGGGTTTAACGCTGAGGGTAGAAATTCCTGTGTGAGATGAATCTGCATTTCACTGTAATTTGTTTCATTTAAGTAATATTATTGAAATTCCGCAGCCAAAAAGGGGTGGTTGTGTGCATGCTCATGGAAGCGACTTGCATGTCGGAATGACATGTGATGAGAGCGCGAACTTTGCGCTCAGGTGCGGCAATGGTGTAGGCGGACGGAGCATTACGTGAAGCCAAGGGCAAGCTGCGACCTTGAACATGCAGAGCAAGTTATTTTTAGGCTATGATGACTCCTCGCACCCCTGCATGTTGGGGCATGCAGCGAGGTCGCCGCTATATAAGTGGGGAGGATGTGTAAAGAGGCAGTAGTCTTCGCATCGCTTCGGGAGTGTGCGGAGCTCGCTTCAAAAGTAAGTATTTTTCATCCACGCTCTGTGGCGCACGTTTTCTTAGTGTTGCTTCTTTTTTTTTCAGTGCCTAGATGCGTGTTCTGCTTTTTTGATCCTCATGATATTGGTGATGATGAGCCATTGGAAGAGAATTCACCATCTTCTCCAGACATTTCACCTGGCACATTGCATGCTCACGTCGAGCGATCACATCCCTATGTGGACATTTCCTTCCTGCCTTTCTTTCAAACTGATAGCGCATTTCGAGGTACCGTCAAAGCGTTTGTGCTATTGGCATCTGTTCACGATCAGGGAGTAGAGGACTTGCGACAATATTTAATGAACCACCTCCACAATATAATTGCTATTTTGCGAGCGCAAAGAATACCCTTTAGATTTTGCATTTGTTCTGACGTTCTAATGATGAAAGAAAATCGAGGGGATGTAACCGCACACATAGCTCATTTTATGGCGCTTGCTCGCGAAGTCCACAGCGATGGAGCTATCGTAAATACTTTGATGGATGTGATTCAGGAGTCCACCGGGCGCATTGAAAATTACCAGCGCGAGGGTAGTGGGTTTGTATCCACTGACGTGCAAAAAGTTCAATTGTGTATTTCCGCTGTGAAAACTAAAAAGTTTGGATGCGAGGGGGTACTTCCCACAAATTTGGCTAAACGCAGGAACGTGTTAACGAATATCCATTTACCAGCACACAAGGAGGGTGAATGTTTCAAATACAATACACTAGCTCTCCTGCATCCAGAGGAAAGGAATTCGTGGAAAAAATGTGAAAACTATGCAACAGAGTACTGGTGGCCTAGTCACTTCCCTGTATCCTTCTCTGACCTGGACGAGTTCGAAGAGAAAAATAGGATATCTGTGTACGTGTACGCGTACGTCGATCAGGGAGTGCACGTGTCACGACCCCCAAAACTGGAAAGCGAAAAGAAAATTCACTTATTGGAGGTTGACGAGCATTTTTTCGGAATTAGGTCCCTCGAGCGTTTGCTGACGAGAAAGAACACGCGTTTCGTATGTGAACGTTGCACTCGCTCTTTTAATGAGGAAAAGAGCATGGCGAAACATCGACGCCTTTGCGCGGACGTGAACGAAATCCTATTAGAATTTTGTGAACCCGGAGAAAATTTTGTAGAATTTACTAAAATACAGTACATGCAGCAGTACAACTACGTCGTTGCGTTGGACACGGAGAGCGTACTCGCACCCAGTGGTGTTGGCATGCAACGTCACATTACCTCTAGCTTCTGTGCTGTGCTTGTGCGCACCCACGACTCAAAGGTGATGCGCATCAGGACGCACCATGGGGAAGATGCTGCGAGGCAGTGTGTGAGAGCATTGATGGAAATGCGGGATGAGATGATCGCCCTGAACGCTTGCCCCGCCGCAATGGTGCTGAATGATGAGCAATGCGCTGAGCACAGAGCTGCTACCCACTGTGCGTACTGTAAACAGGAGTTTACCGAAGATCTACCCCGTGTCCGGCATCACGACCATTCAAAGCATTGTAGTGCGGGCGAGACAAATTATATCGCGACATTGTGTAACCCCTGTAACGTCGCGTGCACGACGAGGGAAAAATTGCCGATCATGGTACACAATTTGTCCTATGATTTGGCCGGGCTGCTGCGGGAATTTCACATTCTTGGGTGGAAGCGACCTCCCTTCATTGTGGCCAGCTCCATGGAAAAAATTCGTTCGTTCGAAATTGGCACCTTCCTGTTTAGAGATACCATGCAATATCTAAATTCGTCGCTGGGGGAGCTCGTGGAAACCGTCAAATCCATGGGTGGTGCAGAGGCATTCCAATGTTTGAAGCAGGCATTTGGAAACGACTACGAAATTTTACTTCGTAAAGGTGTATTCCCGTACAGCCATGTCAGTTCTTTTGCAGTGTATGATGAATTGGCCTTGCCAGAAAAATCCTCCTTTCGAAACGATCTCACGGGGGAGGATATAAGTGAGGAGGACTACCAGTATGCGTTGCTCGTATTTGAACATTTTGGATGCTCAAATTTGAGAGATTATAATGCACTGTACTTGAAAACGGATGCCCTACTACATGCGGACGTGATGCAGCACTTCCGACGTCTGTGCTACAGCGCGCGTGGATTGGAATTGCTTCATTGTGTTTCTCTGGCATCCTATTCGTGGCAATGCGCTCTAAATTACACGCAGGCAAAATTGGAGTTAATCATCGATGAGGATATGTACAGAACCATCGAATCGGGCGTTAGAGGCGGGCTCTGTCAAGCGAGCAGGCGTCATTTGCGGGCTAACAACCCTCTGTGTAGTGGCTATGATCCCGATAAAGAGGAGGTGTACATATCATACATAGATTGCAACAATCTTTACGGATTCAGTATGATAAAGCACCTCCCCGTTGGTGATTTCGAATGGGTCGAGGATTTTAGCTCCGTGGATTTTATGCGTCACCCCACTGATTCAGACGTTGGCTACGTGTATGTATGTGACTTGGAGTATCCAAAATCTATCCACGCACTGACACGGTACTTTCCCCTGGCTCCTGAGAAGGCAGTCGTCCCAAAGGAATGGCTCTCGCCATTCCAGCAAGGGCTTCTCGAAGAATTAATGTATCAGCCCGCTAACAGCAAAAAGCTGTTGCTCACGTGCAAGGACAAGGTCGAGTATGTCGTTCATTACGCGTTGCTCGCACTCTATTGTAGATTGGGCATGAGGGTGACAAAAATTCACAGAATTCTAAAATTTCGCCAGGCGCCATTCCTGCGTCCCTACATCGAGGACAATGTTGCCAGACGTGTTGCCTCGGGCACGACATTCGAAAAAAACTTCTACAAACTCTCAAATAATGCAGTCTTTGGGAGAACACTTCTAAATAAATTTAACATGCGTGATATTCGAGTAGCCTTCGATGAGGAGACGGCGAGTCGCCTCGGGAGTCGGGCGGAATGCGTGAGGATGGAAATTTTGTCCCCGGATTGTGTCATGTACGAAATGCGCAAAAGAAAAGTGCGATGCGATTTCCCGCTCCAGATTGGGTTTACGATTTTGGAACTGAGTAAATTAACCATGTACTCATTCTACTATGAAACCTTGCTGAGTAAGCTCACTTGTCCGGTGATTACCTGTTACTTTGACACGGATTCTCTGATCCTCGGCCTGTTCTGCAAGGACTACGAAGATCAGTTACGAGCGATTGCCGACGACCACTTAGATTTGTCTTCCTTCGATCGGGATCATCCACTGTACAGTGAAAAGAATCGTGGAAGGCTTGGGGCATTCAAAAGCGAAACTGGTAGTGTACCTATTGAGGAAGTAGTCTGTTTGAAAGCTAAAATGTACTCCATCAAATTAGCTGGAGGAAGGCAAATTGCAAGAGCTAAAGGGGTCAAAAAGAATATTGTACGCAAGCACCTCCTCCATGAGACGTACTGCAATACCTTGTTCAATCACATGAGCGTATCGAACGAACAAGTATCAATCGTTGGAAAGAAGCAGTGTATGTACACCATCAGAAATGTCAAAAGAAGTCTGATGGCATACGACGACAAGAGATACCTGTGCAATGACATCGACTCCTATCCTTATGGAAGCTATGAATATGGTAAGTTTAAGTGAGTGATATAACTAGTGAAGCTCATAATGTTCTTTTTTGCTTCAGAAGATGTGCAGGAAGAGAATTAATGCTTCTGTCACATGCTGTTCTCTCCTGCGGTTTGCCTCTGGGTCATGGACAGAGAGGGATGAGTGCCTGGGTGATCCATATAGTACCTATGTGAAAAACACCATGGATGCGAGGCGAAAATGTCCAGTGTGCTGGAAGTGCTCCAGAGAGAGCTGCAATCTCTCTGAGAATACCATGATGTGTCTAATAAATGTTGAAAACTATTTCCCGTGTTTTTCTATGTCCGTACTGTTCCAAAGCGTTGTCCTGGCTTAACTAGAAAGCGTCCCAGGACCAATAAGCAATTTGGAAGGAATTGTGAGCTGGCCTAGAAATGAATGGGATTGACCCACGAACGGTTGTCTATGTTGCAGCTGGAATTATGAAGCAATATACAGTTGAAAGCGTGTGACCGAGTAACTAGAGAGTGGAAATGACAAATGAGTCTATCGACTCATTGTATGACATGCATGTATGACATGTATGACATGACCGAGCATGTATGACAGGAAGCCAACAAGCCAATCACTAGGTTTTAGAAATGGATGGAAGTGACCACCCCTGGACCAATGGACTGGTGAGCGATTTGGAAGCCTATGAGCCGACTAGAATTGAATAGAATAGATCATTTTGGTGTCTACGAGCGAGTGAGCAGATGTTGTGGCAATTAATGGTAGCCAATCACATAGAAATTTGATGAATGAAGGGGTGGAGCTGTGACCAACCAACCAGAGGACTTAGAAGTGGCTTGACCTGGATTAGAATTGGCTGGTGGATTAGAAATTCCTAGAAATGGATTAGAAAAAAGAGCGATTTGGAAGCCTATGAGCCAACTTAGAATTGAATAGAATAGATAATTTTGGTGTCTATGAGTGAGTGAACAAATGCGGCAATGAAGGGTAGCCAATCACATAGAAATTGAATGGATCACCATGAAGTGGTGGAGCCTGGATTAGACCTGGCTTCACCTGGATTAGAAATGGGTGGTGGATTAGAAATTCCTAGAACTGGATTAGAAAAAGGATGTCGTTGTGGGGCTCGAATCTATACTACTAAAATCATGGGATAATATGGTGCCCAGTTGAACCCTAAATGGTCGATTTTCAAGGAAGTTAGAAATGCACTTGAGAAGGCGACCCCTAATGCCGAAGGAATATAAATCTTGTAGAATGCCGTAACGCCAAGCAGTGTCATAGGCCTTCTCTAAATAAAAAAATACAGACAAACAGTGCTGCCTTCTTACGAAAGCTTCGCGGATAATTGTTTCCAAGCGAACGAGGTGATCTGTTGTGGAGTGCCCCGCTCGGAAGCCACACTGAAGTCGACATGTTAAATTATCCTCTTCCAGGATATGCATCAGACGGTTACCAACCATTCGTTCAAACGTCTTGCCAATACAACTTGTAAGGGCAATAGGCCTGTAACTTGAAGGGTTCCTTACCCGGTTTCAAAAGGGGAATTATGGTGGCAACTTTCCATCGTACAGGTAGCACTCCTTGTGCCCAAACCTGGTTGAAGAATTTCAGCAAGCATGATTTGGACACCTCAGACAGGTGGTCAAGCATCGGATATGTGATCCGGTCAGGACCTGGAGCAGTTGCTTTTGCATACAGTAAGGATCGAGACAGTTCTAACATGGTGAAAGGCTGATTATATGCGTAAGCATCACCCCCACGCAGTGGGATTATTTGTTTTTCAGCCATTTGTTTAACTTTAAGGAATTCACTACTATAGTGGATACGCTTTGGAAGTGATGCCCGAGTGCATTAGCCTGTTCTTCCAGGTTGTCACACACTTTTCCATTTACTTGTAAAAGAGGGACAGACCGACTAATATGTTCGCCTCTAATTTTGCGAAGCCTGTCCCAGACCATTTTAGATAGGGTATTACGAGATAGAGAATATACGAAGGTTTGCCAAGAAGATCGTTTAGCTTCCTTGCGGGTCTATCTGGCCTTCGCCCTTGCTTTTTTGAAGAGTAAGAGATTTTCTGATGTAGGGAATCTCCGAAATCTACCCCACGCAGAAACAACACTGCATTATTCCACTCTCGCAGATCAGGGTAGCAGTGGGCAGATTCCGACTGCAGCAGTCAGCGGTGACCACATGTACGGGGAAAGGACGAGCAGCGGCAGAGTTTCTGCACAAGTTTTGTGTCAGTAAATAATGCGGATTGCAAGCGCTGGTGTGTGCGTCGGTTTCCTGTTCTCTAATGTTCTCCTGATGCTGCATATCGCTCATGTCGCTCAAAAACCGACTGCGACCATCGACTAAGTTTTCCTTGTAAACTTTAAACACTGTGAGACACATTATTATATCGTATTAAGCAGTACAACGTGGTATAAGTGAACGCACACCAAACGATATACGGTACATCAGTGATCTGCAAACGCAAAGAAAGCTACAAGAAAGATTGCACGCATGCCCTATGCATGTCCTGCTTGAGACGTAATTACGACGTTCACATTTTCCAAAACGCTCTACCGGGATGTACAGTGGGTATCCGAGGAATATCTGGACCTACGGGACGTTCGGGATCTATCCCGGATATCCCCTGTACATTCGTGGTTTACTGGGATGTGGGGATGCACTTTACTGACATTTTCAAGCTGTCAGCTGTCTGGCGGCGTTGTAATGCCACTTAATGTCTGTTTTCTGTGCTGGGGTATAGCAGCAGTGTAGCAGCAGTGTAGGTTTCAATTTAATGCGCAATTATGGAGTGTGGCGGGGTACGTACGGGGGCGTTGGGGGTGTACATGTTGGGTCAAGTGACTGTTTTCTCCTTGGGGAGATGCTAGGTTAGCATATCAAGTGTGTGGCTGTTGAGCAATTTTATTCGAAAATTGTTTTGGCTCATCGTTTTTGCTTCTTTTACGCATTGCGTAATTCCATTTGAGTTGCATCAACTTCTTTCTATTTAAAACCCTGGCGAGGCTGTGCTACCAGCCCACCGTGCACGTGCACTTATAATAGATGCATTGCATTCAAAATAACTGAAGCTTTTTTTGGTTCAAAACTATTTATTTGATACATGGGTGTACTGTCTGGGCCACACAGTCTGGGACAATGAGATTGCAACGTTGTAGATGTGCATCCTCGGTTGCTGGGTTGCTTGTCGAAGAGAAAGGTACGGAGCCATCTTTTTCTTCTGTTCGGTGTTCGGAAGTTCGGAAGCTCGCTCGGAAAGGTGGTGCTGGGTGCGCATTGGGTGTCTGTTTCGCGCAATTCATCACGGCAATTCATTCGTTGTCACTTTCGTCGTGCACATTGTTCGTCGCATTTGTAGTCACATTAGGCCAAGGGAATATATCTGTTCAACGAGTTGAAGCCGCTTTGGGTATCTGCTTCGCGCAAGCCTTTCTTGCAATTCCTTGGTTGTCACATTCCTACTGCCACGTCGTCAATTTCATTCTTAGAGGGATTCATAGGTCCGAATCAGGTGCGACATCCTCTTCGACATTCTTTGTCACACCTGGAGGCACATTATCGAGGGAAGCATGAGAACGATATTCCTCTGTCCGGTTCCACGAGGTGCACCGCTGGTGTATCGCTTTCGCATTGGGTATCTGTTTCGCGCAATCCTTTCTGTCAATTCCTTGGTTGTCACATTCCTACTGCCACATCGTCAGTTTCATTCTTACAGGGACTCATAGGTCCGAATCAGGTGCGAAATCCTCTACGACGTTCTTTGTCGCATTTGTAGACACATTATCGAGGGAAGCATGAGAACGATATTCCTCTGTCCGGTTCCACGGGGTGCACCGCTGATGTATCGCTTTCGCATTGGGTATCTGTTTCGCGCAATCATTTCTGGCAGTTCCTTGGTTGTCACTGTAGTCACTGTGGTCTGAAACAGGCGCGACATCCTGTTCGACATTCTTTGTCACATTTGTAGACACATTATCCAGGGAGGCATGAGAACGATATTGCTCTGCTCTGTTCTGTTCCATGAGGTGTACAGTAGTTGTATCGCTTTCGTTGTGTCGTTTCGCTATTTCATCCTTAAAGACTCACAGGTCCCAAATAGGTGCGACATCTTCTTTGTCATTCTTTTTTCTTCTTCTTTCTTTGTCGCATTTGTAGTCACATTATGGACGGCAGTACGATCTTTTCCACGAGGTGTACTGCTGTTGTATCTTTGTCGCGCAATCATTTCCGACTATCCCTTCGTTGTCTCATTCGTATCACCGCATTCTTAAAGAGTCACATGTCCGAAATGGGTACAATTCTTCGCAATTTCCTTTGTCACAGTCGTAGTCGTGTCGTGCGTTTTCCGAAGGACTCCTAGTTCTTTTCTTCTTGTTTTCTTTACGTGGATATCAGTTCCGATGAGACCTGCATGCACTCGCTTCAACTTCTTTGTCGTGTAATCTGTTGTCGTGTTAACGTAGTTGAGCCATACCAGTCTTCATATCTCAATGATGTTGCATTCTTTGACTTTGACGCAGGCTACTTCTTCTGCCCGATGACCCGATTTGCCTGCGCATAACATCTTTTTAACTTTTGCGCAGGCATAACGGGTCGGACATTTCCGTTTTGAACCCCGACTTGAACTGACCAAGGCACAGCTTTGATTGCCTAGGCCAGAACACGTCGGTGGTTGCGCGATGACTCCGGATTTCTTGATTTTCGATTTCATTTGCTTTGATTTCCTTTGCTCCTTGTCCTTTGCGTTTTGTCTTCAAATTTCTCTCTTTTGCTTTTTACGCAGCTGTGATTGGCGCTCAGAGCCTCGTTGGCCGGACTCGCTGTGGCTGTCGAGCCCGTTACCAGCTCCCACCACGGGGAGGTGAGGTTGAGCGCCAACAGTTATTGGGAGCCAATGAATCCGAAGCCATTGGGGTCCAGGGGCAGGCAGGGGTCAAAGTCAGGTCAAGACGTGGAACACTGAAGTCCTAGAGGCAGTGAACGGAGCGCAAGAGGATCTCAATGACGTCCTTCGGCATTGGGGTAGCCGGATCAGACTCCTCGATCGCAGTAACGATCATGACTATGAGATCGATGGTGTCGGCTTCCCTGATGTGTCTATGGTAGTTCGTGGCGGGGAACCGGACAAAGTCCATGCCCTCATCGAGAAGACGTGGACATTCTTGGCCTAGAATACCGTGGAGAAAATCGACGCACGCCGAGAGAAAGCCTGGTACCTTGTAGAAAGCCCTGACGTTCGCTTTCAGCTGATCAAAGGCACCAGGATGGTGAAGAACTACCTCACGGTAGTGTAAGG
Organism: Ornithodoros turicata; assembly: GCF_037126465.1. Taxonomy (NCBI): domain Eukaryota; kingdom Metazoa; phylum Arthropoda; class Arachnida; order Ixodida; family Argasidae; genus Ornithodoros; species Ornithodoros turicata. The sequence continues at coordinate 40,035 of NW_026999491.1, read as the reverse complement.
ACATCAGACCCTGCACCCAGTCAGGAGTTGGTCTCCTCCAGCGAGCAAGGAAGGATTGCCGCATGTCATAAGTCCTACCGAGGATGGTTCGCAGAAAGAGACTCATGGCGTCAGATAGAGAAACGGAGGCCGAGACGAGCAGAAGAGGTAACTAAGCCGTTAAATTATAATCAATATAATTCACCTCATTGTCTTTGGTGATTCACCTCATTGAAACTACGGTTTCACCAAAGACAATGACTTGAATCTTAAAGCTATTTTAAAGCCACCTGCCAAGGGCACATTTAAGCAGGCAGAAGAAGCTGTTTTATTAATTTAGTTTGAACTGAACGGAGTGATGTGGTGATTTTGTATGTGTTATGGCGAATTCGGGTGGTCATTTCGTAGGAGCCACATTTTTTTCGTTGGCCAGATCCCAAGTAGTCGACGTCAGGCCGCTCCGCCCTCATATCAGCGATGTCAGCGGATAAGGTATTTAATCAGTGATACGCTGCCAGAGATAAACAGTAATATTATATCATAGTTAATCCTACTGATATGATATCATTGATAAGATTATTACGTAAACAATAATGACAGCAATGTAATTACAAACTAGGAATCGAACTTCGGTCGTTTTAGGTGTCAGCCGAGCACTTCGACCCAGTAGACCATGGGCTCGGCATGTTTGGGAGAATGGTTAATCAGAATAGAATTGTGGCTGGTAGACGTTGTTTGATTTTGTTTTGTGCCAGATGGCGCCACGGAGTTGTTAGATTTCGTCGTCAAGGGCTGGCACCACTTCTATGAAATATTAAATTTACCGCAGCAGCATTGGCTCGTTTGCTGTTCAACAGATGCGACTACCTGCACGAGTAATTTAAATATCGCGCCCTTTAGGTTTTCGTGTCATGTTCAATAGATGTGCTACTTATACAACATTTTAAATTTCCCTTCTTTTGTGACATGTTTAAACAGATGGCGAATTCACTTTTGCCTCAAGAGACGACGCTATGAAGAATTTTAAATTTCCCGCAAGTAGTCTTCCCTCTTGCTAAAGACTCGCCACGATAATCTCGTTTCAGAACAAAAAAAAAATAAAAATAAAAAATGACGAACCATTTCTATGCCACTTTACTGTCAAGCAGCTCGAGAGATGTGTTTCTGAGTAACACAATGATGGAAGTACAGAATGGATCTCGCTCAGTCAGTGGAATTATATCGCAACTGTCAGGTTGCTCTGGCCGAGGTGAATATCCTATTGCAATTAACAATATCATAGGTACTGCTAATGGTATATCAGAGTGTAGCCTCACGGATACTGTAAGCATGACAGGACAAGCAAAATTTCTTGATAGATCTGATAGACAAAACAGATAGATCACAGATGTCTCAAGTATATAGTCATCTCAAAGCATGAGCAAAGCATAGTGATACTCTGATTTAAAAAAAAAAAAAACAGTTGAGTTTCGATGACAATTGGATTTGTTACTCTACTTCGCTTTGGTTATGCAAAGTAACGCACGTACTCTAAGGCAATAACAAACAAGTCTTCCTCTACGGACAAATATTTCTTCAATTGACGTTACGTGACACAGTCAACACAGCATCGAATCGACATTATAATTATGTCGATCCACATACCGTGTGAGGACGACGATGAGGCAATGCTGATTTTGAGTTGGTGATATCCAAAGCGAACAGAAAGTCCAACAGTTCGCTGGATGCGAGGTTTGAGCGACGCAAGGATCAAATCCCGCACCATTCTTACGTTTCCGATCACTACGATATTTCATTCTGAGACACTTAGTTTCATGTAATATACAGGGTGTTCAAAATTAAGCTTTCACTAGCACTTTATAAATAGGCGAAGAAAAGAAAACTGGTGCTATTTTTTCTGTTCCTTGAGTAAGAATCAGGTGCTACATAATTAGCAGCACCTGTTTCCTACTCAAGGAACAGAAAAAATAGCACCAGTTTTCTTTGGTTCGCCTATTTATAAAGTGCTAGTGAAAGCTTAATTTGGAACACCCTGTATTTAAAGGTTTCCCCCTACATTACGCTTCTCTCCATTGAATATCAGATACGTCACCAACAATTGTATCCACCTGAAAAGATAGTTACGTTATTTCAACCTGCGGCACCCATTTGTCTTGCCTATGCTTTCTATGTGTTGGTGGTGGAATCCGTGACTTCCATTTTCTCAATACTTGCTATTTTATTGTTTCGTGCTGTGCTCGACTGAACATGTAGGTGCAGTATGCTATCGTGCATTTTATTGATCGAAATGAAATCGAAGTCGTGTCGTCTTCCTGGCTGTCGGGAGACGTATGCAGGTGGCATGACCCACCCATAAAGTGGAAGGACTGATTCGAAAAGCCTGCCCCCCCCCCCCCCAGGAAGCCAATACGAACTCGAAGTTCGCGTTAATGGACCATTGAGTATGTATATTAACAGACACACATAATCGTTTTAAACGTTAAACGTTTTATTTATTAATATAGCTGCACGCATGTGCCAATGGCTCACTGGCCTGTATTCTTACCTCACAATGGTGCAAGCAAAAGCTGCCACCTTCTCAATACACATCCGAGTAAAATGCTTCGAATGAGCTGCACCTGAAGCGACCTCGTTGTCCCATAGTCATGGACAGCAGCGAAGATGAGCTCCCACCAGTTGTGGACACCTTTCTGCGAAAAGGTATGTTTTACATTCTCTCTGCGCGGCATTCTTGTACCCGAAAGCTAGGTTAGCTTGCCTAGCCTAGAAAGCTTGGTTTCGAAAAACCACATATTTCTGCTACCAAAGGTGTACCACATGAAACGCACTAGTTACGAATTCAGGAGCACCTGCCAATAGTAGAGGTAACAAACAAGGGGCTGCTGGTGGAAGCTAGTCAGTCACGTTTATTTAATGAAAAACAGTCTGGGGGTAGATAAACCTCTGGCTACAAAGACTTGCAATATGCAGATTATGTGTCCATCAGCAGTACGCGTCCATCACTGAGTGTGACACAGCAAGGATCGCAAAGGAGTTGTATGTATAAAGTGCTAACGCAGACTAAAACGATTGTAGTCATCTAGGGGCACTTCTTATTCAAGGAAGCCTGTGCATTGAAGCAGTGAACTTCTTCCTACGCACTAGCTTGCAGTCCAATATGTAATGTGAAGTTTGCCTTCCCGTGATCACAGCTGCTGCCGCGCAGGTCACTGCGTCGCAAGCTCAAGGACTTGCGTTGCAACAGCGTGGTAAGCACAACGATTTACGTATATTGTTCGTATGTAGAGAATGATTTATCCTACGTTTTAACAATTATTATAAAAACAACAAACTGGCACCTCATTGATATGTCCGATTGGGCTCTCTCCGAACTTTTTCTCCGGAGAGTATGTGTATCTTGTATACGAACACAGCTGCCCTGTATAGTTGCTAACCCGGTATAAGAGAAGTATAGTCATGGAATCAGCAATCTCCCCTGTCATGCTTTTAAATGGTGCACACCACAGTAGTGACACACCTTCCATTGCGTCTCATATGAGTCCAAATTTACCTGCCGTCGTTGACCTGCAGCAGACGTAGTATAAGAGTATCTCATCGTGGCTGATCAGAGCAGCGAACATATAGGGGTGGGACAGGCGACGAAAACAACTTGCGTGAGATTTCAATAGCAATTATGTGTTCACTAACTAGGAAAGCTGCATGTAGGCTAATCCAACCGAAGCCACCTATGTGAATCAGCCTAGGTGTAGCTCGTCCCCTTGATCTTTCCATGAGAAACAAAAACAAAATTGTACATTTTCTTGGGGGTGTGCATATAGGCTATAATTTTTATGAGAATTTTGTTTCCTTAATCATTCGGAGTGCATCGAAGATGGCCTAAAGATGAAAAAATGTCGTTCGTTTCATGCGCCTTTTGACATGATGTTTCTGTGGCTCTTTTGTCTCGAGTTAGAGGGGAAGGGTTGATGTAGCTTTCGGAAGGGCATATGGAAGGGTAAAAAAATATATGACGTGATGAAAGCTCACAAGCAGAGCACCTGCTGGGCTGCGGTTTACGGTCACTTTTCGAACAGTTAGGCCATTCTCACAAAAGCTTGATTTTTTTAGGCTGACTGCAGCACAACAATGAATAATAAAATTGTTAGAGCGAAAATCAGACATCGCGCCTCCCAACTCTCAACTGGTGAATGGTTCCGATAACCAACATCACCTTTTCGGAATTGAATTGCAACATTAGCAGGCCAAAATGGGGTTTCTTTTAGAGCTTACATCGTGACAATAGCAAATTTGTAACGTGTTCCCTACCACTGTGAGTACATCCACCTAAAAGGTGGAAATTTGTTATTCATGTCTCTTCATGCTGTGCGTAATGAATTGCAAAGTGTCAATGACAACTCTCCAAGAACTTCCACATGCTCCGTATGGCACTGTGGCAGCAAACTCACCTGCTCACAAGTCTAGTGCCTCTGCAGAGCAAAGTTTCAGACACACAGGAATTCATTTCCCAGCGATGTGGAAGAAGTGAATAACTTTGAAAGGCTACTCACTGTTGAGAACGAAAAGCAGTTGGTAAGTAGAGGCAGGGTGCTTTGATTTGATGAGTGAGTCAAGGTGACAAGTACAAGTGGTGAGGTGTAGGCTTGTTTTTACAGGAGTTTATTATGCTGTGTGGATAACGTTACATGTCTGAATGTCCATGTGGTATATGCCATAGGTGCAGGCCAACTGGTGTACAAACTCCACAATGTGAAAATCCTGGATCCGGACACATCTAGAGAGAGAGGGGGGAACTTTGACCTGTCCTTTTTGTTTTGTCCCGACTAAGGCTTTTCGCCATTATCGATACGCCCATTGGTGTTGCCGTGCACTGTTCATCAAAAGAAATACGGTGCCCAGGGCACGGTATTCAGTCGAGCGAATTATGAAATTGCCAGGAAAGTCTGTATCATCTGGCTGTTCAGAGGCTGCGCACATACTGATGTATTTTTTGTTGCTAACATGAGCATTACTTTTTGCAGTTACAGGAACTCACACTGCTTGAAGGCCACTCAGTGAAATGTGCAGTCCGAAGGATATTGGCCCACAGACGAGCTAGCCCAGCTACACAGTTGGAAACAGGGAAAGGTAACAGAAACGGAAACGGATATCGCGCAGTTAGAGTACCTGAAACTGAGACGGAAACGACAATAATTTACGGTAATAATTCGGGTACCGCAAGACTCAAATTTTTGCAATTTTTCACTGTATCACGCAGGTAAATTTATGAAATAAGCCTCAATGAAGCAAATTAAAATTAACTGAACAACTAAAACTAAAATGAACTATCAGACTGGAGCATATAAGTAACTAGTATACAGTAAATAGTCCTTATACGCTGATGGTGACTTGGAAGTTGCAAGCGTGAGTAACATTCCTGGAAACCATGTTCATATTAGCTGTTCACAGAAATCACGTACGTACATGTTTATTTTGAATAAACGCTGTCTCTTGTATGCAACTATTCATGTACCCCTGATGTCCTCGAAATACACTTCAGAACGTAGAGGGATTAAGTTTTGTCACGATATCGATGTTCTTTTTTTAGTGAAAAAAACAAAAACAAAACAAAACAGAAATAATGAAAACAAAGAGGGGGCTGGAGGTCGGGCGGTACCGAAGGTAGGAAAGTAGGAAAGGGAAACTCAGGTTCCTTGCGCTCACTTTCACAGACATCCTTTTGTGCAACTGTATTCTATTTAAGTGTAGAGAGCATAGGTTGCACACCGTACATGTGCTGGAGGTAACCAACTTTCCACATGGCGCTGTAGTTTAGCATGCTTTGGGTGCTACATCTTCTACATCATATGTGTATTTTTTTCATTTCAGCCTTTCCCTGTAAGTATGCCTGCTTGTCACATTTCACCTACACACGCAGTTATTTTTTTAGTGTGTTCATTAACACGTGCATCATATGATGATAATGATCATGATGATTCAGGTTTTTATGGCGCACAGACAACTAAGGTCATAGTCCTCCAAAACTGTGGTGAAATTATGACTAATTAAATATGTGCGTGAACAATGATAGGGATGTGATCAGTTAAACTTCTATGCGATGTTCAGTAAAAACTTCTTGACAAATACATAAAATAGCTATACAAAATTACACGAGATTGACTATCCCGGTGTCTTTCAAGAAGTTAAAAATGCTGTTAAAAGGGACGACAGCCTCATCACCCAGCAGAAGGGCTGGGTGAAGAGGTAAATAGTGTGTATAAAACTGTCTAAAGTGATGTCTACGATGGGCCTCATGGTGCGGACATGAAATGAGTAAATGTATAACGGAGAGAAGTTCACCACAGTGCTCGCCCTGAGGTGGCTCCTCTCCACGAAGTAAAAACCCATGAGTGATGAATGTACGTCCTATGCGTAACCTTGTTAATATGACACTTTGAAAACGATTTTCTGGACGCTCTCCATGATGTTGAATGTTCGGTTTATTCAAATGAAGCTTGTTATGCGTTTGGCTGTTCCAGAAATTTTGCCAGTTTACATGAATTGACTGCTTTAGTGAAGATACAATATCATGTAAGGGTAATTCAGAGGGGGTTATATCATTTGAAGCGGCAGCTGCAGCAGCCTGGTCTGCTAATTCATTGCCCTGTATGCCAACCTGGCTGGGTAGGCAGCATAAGATTACAGAACATCCTTTCTTGTTTATCGTGTGGGCTATGTATTGTGCTCGCAGCACAAGAAAATTCTTCTGCTTGTGTATGCTACAGATAGCATTAAGGGAACTCAGGGAATCCGTGTACACAACTGCTGATTTTATGCAGCCTTGAAGAATGTAGTTCAGTGCAAGGATAATAGCATAAATTTCTGCTGTAAAGCTGGATGCAATGTTTTTTTATACGGTGTGATCTTGTGCATGTTCCAGAGACCATGGCACACGTTACCCCTGCACTAGACCCATACTTACTTTGGCCCATCGGTGTACACCTCATCGTGATTCCCAAAGCTTTGTTTCAAATATTCAAACTCTTGTTGCAGTATAGGCATCGCAGTGTTATGTTTGCTGTATTTCATAAGTGTAGTGTCAGATCTCACAGGTGGTTCCCAGGGTGGGATCCTCTTACTACGTTGTGCAACCAGATACTTGCAATAAGAGAAATTGTGAGACTCACTCTCATTTGCAAGACGCATACAGAATGGTGGAACAACTGAGCGTTTGTTAGTGAAGAACTGTTCAAACCGTGTGCTTGTAACACACGGCAGTGCAGGGTGTTGAGGATGACGTCTTATTCTTAACGTGTAAGATGCCCCAAGATAAAATCTACGTCTAGTCAAAGAGTATTCATGAGTTTCAACATACAAACTTTCAACTGGTGAGGTTCTAAAAGCACCAGTTATCAGCCGAAGTCCTTGATGATGTACAGGATCCAGTATTTTTAAAACAGATGGACGAGCTGAACCATACACAATACTCCCATAGTCTAGTTTCGAACGCACTGTCGAAATATAGACTTTATGCAACGTCTCTCGATCTGCACCCCAGGACTTGTGTGAAAGAATTTTAAGAACATTATTCGATTTGATACATTTGATTTTTCAGTTTTTAAGATGCGACAAAAATGTGAGCTTTTTGTCAAATATAACACCGAGGAATTTGTGCTCGCTTCTTACAAGAATGCCATGGCCATTCAGTTTCAGAGATGGTTGAGGGAAAACACCTCTAACTCTTGAGAAAGGAACACATACAGTTTTCTCTGGTGAGAACTTAAAACCATTTCCAGTAGACCATTTCACCAACTTATTTATAGCCAGCTGCATCTGTCGCTCACATATTGTCAGGTTGGTAGAGGAATAAGAGATTTGGATATCATCTACGTAGAGAGAGTATGTTATAGATGGTGGCATTACACTGGCTACGTAGTTGATTTTTACGAGGAATAAGATGACACTGAGTACGGATCCTGGGGGACGCCGTTCTCTTTTACAAAATCATGGGATAATATGGTGCCCAGTTGAACCCTAAATGGTCGATTTTCAAGGAAGTTAGAAATGCACTTGAGAAGGCGACCCCTAATGCCGAAGGAATATAAATCTTGTAGAATGCCGTAACGCCAAGCAGTGTCATAGGCCTTCTCTAAATAAAAAAATACAGACAAACAGTGCTGCCTTCTTACGAAAGCTTCGCGGATAATTGTTTCCAAGCGAACGAGGTGATCTGTTGTGGAGTGCCCCGCTCGGAAGCCACACTGAAGTCGACATGTTAAATTATCCTCTTCCAGGATATGCATCAGACGGTTACCAACCATTCGTTCAAACGTCTTGCCAATACAACTTGTAAGGGCAATAGGCCTGTAACTTGAAGGGTTCCTTACCCGGTTTCAAAAGGGGAATTATGGTGGCAACTTTCCATCGTACAGGTAGCACTCCTTGTGCCCAAACATGGTTGAAGAATTTCAGCAAGCATGATTTGGACACCTCAGACAGGTGGTCAAGCATCGGATATGTGATCTGGTCAGGACCTGGAGCAGTTGCTTTTGCATACAGTAAGGATCGAGACAGTTCTAACATGGTGAAAGGCTGATTATATGCGTAAGCATCACCCCCACGCAGTGGGATTATTTGTTTTTCAGCCATTTGTTTAACTTTAAGGAATTCACTACTATAGTGGATACGCTTTGGAAGTGATGCCCGAGTGCATTAGCCTGTTCTTCCAGGTTGTCACACACTTTTCCATTTACTTGTAAAAGAGGGACAGACCGACTAATATGTTCGCCTCTAATTTTGCGAAGCCTGTCCCAGACCATTTTAGATAGGGTATTACGAGATAGAGAATATACGAAGGTTTGCCAAGAAGATCGTTTAGCTTCCTTGCGGGTCTATCTGGCCTTCGCCCTTGCTTTTTTGAAGAGTAAGAGATTTTCTGATGTAGGGAATCTCCGAAATCTACCCCACGCAGAAACAACACTGCATTATTCCACTCTCGCAGATCAGGGTAGCAGTGGGCAGATTCCGACTGCAGCAGTCAGCGGTGACCACATGTACGGGGAAAGGACGAGCAGCGGCAGAGTTTCTGCACAAGTTTTGTGTCAGTAAATAATGCGGATTGCAAGCGCTGGTGTGTGCGTCGGTTTCCTGTTCTCTAATGTTCTCCTGATGCTGCATATCGCTCATGTCGCTCAAAAACCGACTGCGACCATCGACTAAGTTTTCCTTGTAAACTTTAAACACTGTGAGACACATTATTATATCGTATTAAGCAGTACAACGTGGTATAAGTGAACGCACACCAAACGATATACGGTACATCAGTGATCTGCAAACGCAAAGAAAGCTACAAGAAAGATTGCACGCATGCCCTATGCATGTCCTGCTTGAGACGTAATTACGACGTTCACATTTTCCAAAACGCTCTACCGGGATGTACAGTGGGTATCCGAGGAATATCTGGACCTACGGGACGTTCGGGATCTATCCCGGATATCCCCTGTACATTCGTGGTTTACTGGGATGTGGGGATGCACTTTACTGACATTTTCAAGCTGTCAGCTGTCTGGCGGCGTTGTAATGCCACTTAATGTCTGTTTTCTGTGCTGGGGTATAGCAGCAGTGTAGCAGCAGTGTAGGTTTCAATTTAATGCGCAATTATGGAGTGTGGCGGGGTACGTACGGGGGCGTTGGGGGTGTACATGTTGGGTCAAGTGACTGTTTTCTCCTTGGGGAGATGCTAGGTTAGCATATCAAGTGTGTGGCTGTTGAGCAATTTTATTCGAAAATTGTTTTGGCTCATCGTTTTTGCTTCTTTTACGCATTGCGTAATTCCATTTGAGTTGCATCAACTTCTTTCTATTTAAAACCCTGGCGAGGCTGTGCTACCAGCCCACCGTGCACGTGCACTTATAATAGATGCATTGCATTCAAAATAACTGAAGCTTTTTTTGGTTCAAAACTATTTATTTGATACATGGGTGTACTGTCTGGGCCACACAGTCTGGGACAATGAGATTGCAACGTTGTAGATGTGCATCCTCGGTTGCTGGGTTGCTTGTCGAAGAGAAAGGTACGGAGCCATCTTTTTCTTCTGTTCGGTGTTCGGAAGTTCGGAAGCTCGCTCGGAAAGGTGGTGCTGGGTGCGCATTGGGTGTCTGTTTCGCGCAATTCATCACGGCAATTCATTCGTTGTCACTTTCGTCGTGCACATTGTTCGTCGCATTTGTAGTCACATTAGGCCAAGGGAATATATCTGTTCAACGAGTTGAAGCCGCTTTGGGTATCTGCTTCGCGCAAGCCTTTCTTGCAATTCCTTGGTTGTCACATTCCTACTGCCACGTCGTCAATTTCATTCTTAGAGGGATTCATAGGTCCGAATCAGGTGCGACATCCTCTTCGACATTCTTTGTCACACCTGGAGGCACATTATCGAGGGAAGCATGAGAACGATATTCCTCTGTCCGGTTCCACGAGGTGCACCGCTGGTGTATCGCTTTCGCATTGGGTATCTGTTTCGCGCAATCCTTTCTGTCAATTCCTTGGTTGTCACATTCCTACTGCCACATCGTCAGTTTCATTCTTACAGGGACTCATAGGTCCGAATCAGGTGCGAAATCCTCTACGACGTTCTTTGTCGCATTTGTAGACACATTATCGAGGGAAGCATGAGAACGATATTCCTCTGTCCGGTTCCACGGGGTGCACCGCTGATGTATCGCTTTCGCATTGGGTATCTGTTTCGCGCAATCATTTCTGGCAGTTCCTTGGTTGTCACTGTAGTCACTGTGGTCTGAAACAGGCGCGACATCCTGTTCGACATTCTTTGTCACATTTGTAGACACATTATCCAGGGAGGCATGAGAACGATATTGCTCTGCTCTGTTCTGTTCCATGAGGTGTACAGTAGTTGTATCGCTTTCGTTGTGTCGTTTCGCTATTTCATCCTTAAAGACTCACAGGTCCCAAATAGGTGCGACATCTTCTTTGTCATTCTTTTTTCTTCTTCTTTCTTTGTCGCATTTGTAGTCACATTATGGACGGCAGTACGATCTTTTCCACGAGGTGTACTGCTGTTGTATCTTTGTCGCGCAATCATTTCCGACTATCCCTTCGTTGTCTCATTCGTATCACCGCATTCTTAAAGAGTCACATGTCCGAAATGGGTACAATTCTTCGCAATTTCCTTTGTCACAGTCGTAGTCGTGTCGTGCGTTTTCCGAAGGACTCCTAGTTCTTTTCTTCTTGTTTTCTTTACGTGGATATCAGTTCCGATGAGACCTGCATGCACTCGCTTCAACTTCTTTGTCGTGTAATCTGTTGTCGTGTTAACGTAGTTGAGCCATACCAGTCTTCATATCTCAATGATGTTGCATTCTTTGACTTTGACGCAGGCTACTTCTTCTGCCCGATGACCCGATTTGCCTGCGCATAACATCTTTTTAACTTTTGCGCAGGCATAACGGGTCGGACATTTCCGTTTTGAACCCCGACTTGAACTGACCAAGGCACAGCTTTGATTGCCTAGGCCAGAACACGTCGGTGGTTGCGCGATGACTCCGGATTTCTTGATTTTCGATTTCATTTGCTTTGATTTCCTTTGCTCCTTGTCCTTTGCGTTTTGTCTTCAAATTTCTCTCTTTTGCTTTTTACGCAGCTGTGATTGGCGCTCAGAGCCTCGTTGGCCGGACTCGCTGTGGCTGTCGAGCCCGTTACCAGCTCCCACCACGGGGAGGTGAGGTTGAGCGCCAACAGTTATTGGGAGCCAATGAATCCGAAGCCATTGGGGTCCAGGGGCAGGCAGGGGTCAAAGTCAGGTCAAGACGTGGAACACTGAAGTCCTAGAGGCAGTGAACGGAGCGCAAGAGGATCTCAATGACGTCCTTCGGCATTGGGGTAGCCGGATCAGACTCCTCGATCGCAGTAACGATCATGACTATGAGATCGATGGTGTCGGCTTCCCTGATGTGTCTATGGTAGTTCGTGGCGGGGAACCGGACAAAGTCCATGCCCTCATCGAGAAGACGTGGACATTCTTGGCCTAGAATACCGTGGAGAAAATCGACGCACGCCGAGAGAAAGCCTGGTACCTTGTAGAAAGCCCTGACGTTCGCTTTCAGCTGATCAAAGGCACCAGGATGGTGAAGAACTACCTCACGGTAGTGTAAGGACATCAGACCCTGCACCCAGTCAGGAGTTGGTCTCCTCCAGCGAGCAAGGAAGGATTGCCGCATGTCATAAGTCCTACCGAGGATGGTTCGCAGAAAGAGACTCATGGCGTCAGATAGAGAAACGGAGGCCGAGACGAGCAGAAGAGGTAACTAAGCCGTTAAATTATAATCAATATAATTCACCTCATTGTCTTTGGTGATTCACCTCATTGAAACTACGGTTTCACCAAAGACAATGACTTGAATCTTAAAGCTATTTTAAAGCCACCTGCCAAGGGCACATTTAAGCAGGCAGAAGAAGCTGTTTTATTAATTTAGTTTGAACTGAACGGAGTGATGTGGTGATTTTGTATGTGTTATGGCGAATTCGGGTGGTCATTTCGTAGGAGCCACATTTTTTTCGTTGGCCAGATCCCAAGTAGTCGACGTCAGGCCGCTCCGCCCTCATATCAGCGATGTCAGCGGATAAGGTATTTAATCAGTGATACGCTGCCAGAGATAAACAGTAATATTATATCATAGTTAATCCTACTGATATGATATCATTGATAAGATTATTACGTAAACAATAATGACAGCAATGTAATTACAAACTAGGAATCGAACTTCGGTCGTTTTAGGTGTCAGCCGAGCACTTCGACCCAGTAGACCATGGGCTCGGCATGTTTGGGAGAATGGTTAATCAGAATAGAATTGTGGCTGGTAGACGTTGTTTGATTTTGTTTTGTGCCAGATGGCGCCACGGAGTTGTTAGATTTCGTCGTCAAGGGCTGGCACCACTTCTATGAAATATTAAATTTACCGCAGCAGCATTGGCTCGTTTGCTGTTCAACAGATGCGACTACCTGCACGAGTAATTTAAATATCGCGCCCTTTAGGTTTTCGTGTCATGTTCAATAGATGTGCTACTTATACAACATTTTAAATTTCCCTTCTTTTGTGACATGTTTAAACAGATGGCGAATTCACTTTTGCCTCAAGAGACGACGCTATGAAGAATTTTAAATTTCCCGCAAGTAGTCTTCCCTCTTGCTAAAGACTCGCCACGATAATCTCGTTTCAGAACAAAAAAAAAATAAAAATAAAAAATGACGAACCATTTCTATGCCACTTTACTGTCAAGCAGCTCGAGAGATGTGTTTCTGAGTAACACAATGATGGAAGTACAGAATGGATCTCGCTCAGTCAGTGGAATTATATCGCAACTGTCAGGTTGCTCTGGCCGAGGTGAATATCCTATTGCAATTAACAATATCATAGGTACTGCTAATGGTATATCAGAGTGTAGCCTCACGGATACTGTAAGCATGACAGGACAAGCAAAATTTCTTGATAGATCTGATAGACAAAACAGATAGATCACAGATGTCTCAAGTATATAGTCATCTCAAAGCATGAGCAAAGCATAGTGATACTCTGATTTAAAAAAAAAAAAAAACAGTTGAGTTTCGATGACAATTGGATTTGTTACTCTACTTCGCTTTGGTTATGCAAAGTAACGCACGTACTCTAAGGCAATAACAAACAAGTCTTCCTCTACGGACAAATATTTCTTCAATTGACGTTACGTGACACAGTCAACACAGCATCGAATCGACATTATAATTATGTCGATCCACATACCGTGTGAGGACGACGATGAGGCAATGCTGATTTTGAGTTGGTGATATCCAAAGCGAACAGAAAGTCCAACAGTTCGCTGGATGCGAGGTTTGAGCGACGCAAGGATCAAATCCCGCACCATTCTTACGTTTCCGATCACTACGATATTTCATTCTGAGACACTTAGTTTCATGTAATATACAGGGTGTTCAAAATTAAGCTTTCACTAGCACTTTATAAATAGGCGAAGAAAAGAAAACTGGTGCTATTTTTTCTGTTCCTTGAGTAAGAATCAGGTGCTACATAATTAGCAGCACCTGTTTCCTACTCAAGGAACAGAAAAAATAGCACCAGTTTTCTTTGGTTCGCCTATTTATAAAGTGCTAGTGAAAGCTTAATTTGGAACACCCTGTATTTAAAGGTTTCCCCCTACATTACGCTTCTCTCCATTGAATATCAGATACGTCACCAACAATTGTATCCACCTGAAAAGATAGTTACGTTATTTCAACCTGCGGCACCCATTTGTCTTGCCTATGCTTTCTATGTGTTGGTGGTGGAATCCGTGACTTCCATTTTCTCAATACTTGCTATTTTATTGTTTCGTGCTGTGCTCGACTGAACATGTAGGTGCAGTATGCTATCGTGCATTTTATTGATCGAAATGAAATCGAAGTCGTGTCGTCTTCCTGGCTGTCGGGAGACGTATGCAGGTGGCATGACCCACCCATAAAGTGGAAGGACTGATTCGAAAAGCCTGCCCCCCCCCCCCCCCCCAGGAAGCCAATACGAACTCGAAGTTCGCGTTAATGGACCATTGAGTATGTATATTAACAGACACACATAATCGTTTTAAACGTTAAACGTTTTATTTATTAATATAGCTGCACGCATGTGCCAATGGCTCACTGGCCTGTATTCTTACCTCACAATGGTGCAAGCAAAAGCTGCCACCTTCTCAATACACATCCGAGTAAAATGCTTCGAATGAGCTGCACCTGAAGCGACCTCGTTCTCCCATAGTCATGGACAGCAGCGAAGATGAGCTCCCACCAGTTGTGGACACCTTTCTGCGAAAAGGTATGTTTTACATTCTCTCTGCGCGGCATTCTTGTACCCGAAAGCTAGGTTAGCTTGCCTAGCCTAGAAAGCTTGGTTTCGAAAAACCACATATTTCTGCTACCAAAGGTGTACCACATGAAACGCACTAGTTACGAATTCAGGAGCACCTGCCAATAGTAGAGGTAACAAACAAGGGGCTGCTGGTGGAAGCTAGTCAGTCACGTTTATTTAATGAAAAACAGTCTGGGGGTAGATAAACCTCTGGCTACAAAGACTTGCAATATGCAGATTATGTGTCCATCAGCAGTACGCGTCCATCACTGAGTGTGAGACAGCAAGGATCGCAAAGGAGTTGTATGTATAAAGTGCTAACGCAGACTAAAACGATTGTAGTCATCTAGGGGCACTTCTTATTCAAGGAAGCCTGTGCATTGAAGCAGTGAACTTCTTCCTACGCACTAGCTTGCAGTCCAATATGTAATGTGAAGTTTGCCTTCCCGTGATCACAGCTGCTGCCGCGCAGGTCACTGCGTCGCAAGCTCAAGGACTTGCGTTGCAACAGCGTGGTAAGCACAACGATTTACGTATATTGTTCGTATGTAGAGAATGATTTATCCTACGTTTTAACAATTATTATAAAAACAACAAACTGGCACCTCATTGATATGTCCGATTGGGCTCTCTCCGAACTTTTTCTCCGGAGAGTATGTTTATCTTGTATACGAACACAGCTGCCCTGTATAGTTGCTAACCCGGTATAAGAGAAGTATAGTTATGGAATCAGCAATCTCCCCTGTCATGCTTTTAAATGGTGCACACCACAGTAGTGACACACCTTCCATTGCGTCTCATATGAGTCCAAATTTACCTGCCGTCGTTGACCTGCAGCAGACGTAGTATAAGAGTATCTCATCGTGGCTGATCAGAGCAGCGAACATATAGGGGTGGGACAGGCGACGAAAACAACTTGCGTGAGATTTCAATAGCAATTATGTGTTCACTAACTAGGAAAGCTGCATGTAGGCTAATCCAACCGAAGCCACCTATGTGAATCAGCCTAGGTGTAGCTCGTCCCCTTGATCTTTCCATGAGAAACAAAAACAAAATTGTACATTTTCTTGGGGGTGTGCATATAGGCTATAATTTTTATGAGAATTTTGTTTCCTTAATCATTCGGAGTGCATCGAAGATGGCCTAAAGATGAAAAAATGTCGTTCGTTTCATGCGCCTTTTGACATGATGTTTCTGTGGCTCTTTTGTCTCGAGTTAGAGGGGAAGGGTTGATGTAGCTTTCGGAAGGGCATATGGAAGGGTAAAAAAATATATGACGTGATGAAAGCTCACAAGCAGAGCACCTGCTGGGCTGCGGTTTACGGTCACTTTTCGAACAGTTAGGCCATTCTCACAAAAGCTTGATTTTTTTAGGCTGACTGCAGCACAACAATGAATAATAAAATTGTTAGAGCGAAAATCAGACATCGCGCCTCCCAACTCTCAACTGGTGAATGGTTCCGATAACCAACATCACCTTTTCGGAATTGAATTGCAACATTAGCAGGCCAAAATGGGGTTTCTTTTAGAGCTTACATCGTGACAATAGCAAATTTGTAACGTGTTCCCTACCACTGTGAGTACATCCACCTAAAAGGTGGAAATTTGTTATTCATGTCTCTTCATGCTGTGCGTAATGAATTGCAAAGTGTCAATGACAACTCTCCAAGAACTTCCACATGCTCCGTATGGCACTGTGGCAGCAAACTCACCTGCTCACAAGTCTAGTGCCTCTGCAGAGCAAAGTTTCAGACACACAGGAATTCATTTCCCAGCGATGTGGAAGAAGTGAATAACTTTGAAAGGCTACTCACTGTTGAGAACGAAAAGCAGTTGGTAAGTAGAGGCAGGGTGCTTTGATTTGATGAGTGAGTCAAGGTGACAAGTACAAGTGGTGAGGTGTAGGCTTGTTTTTACAGGAGTTTATTATGCTGTGTGGATAACGTTACATGTCTGAATGTCCATGTGGTATATGCCATAGGTGCAGGCCAACTGGTGTACAAACTCCACAATGTGAAAATCCTGGATCCGGACACATCTAGAGAGAGAGGGGGGAACTTTGACCTGTCCTTTTTGTTTTGTCCCGACTAAGGCTTTTCGCCATTATCGATACGCCCATTGGTGTTGCCGTGCACTGTTCATCAAAAGAAATACGGTGCCCAGGGCACGGTATTCAGTCGAGCGAATTATGAAATTGCCAGGAAAGTCTGTATCATCTGGCTGTTCAGAGGCTGCGCACATACTGATGTATTTTTTGTTGCTAACATGAGCATTACTTTTTGCAGTTACAGGAACTCACACTGCTTGAAGGCCACTCAGTGAAATGTGCAGTCCGAAGGATATTGGCCCACAGACGAGCTAGCCCAGCTACACAGTTGGAAACAGGGAAAGGTAACAGAAACGGAAACGGATATCGCGCAGTTAGAGTACCTGAAACTGAGACGGAAACGACAATATTTTACGGTAATAATTCGGGTACCGCAAGACTCAAATTTTTGCAATTTTTCACTGTATCACGCAGGTAAATTTATGAAATAAGCCTCAATGAAGCAAATTAAAATTAACTGAACAACTAAAACTAAAATGAACTATCAGACTGGAGCATATAAGTAACTAGTATACAGTAAATAGTCCTTATACGCTGATGGTGACTTGGAAGTTGCAAGCGTGAGTAACATTCCTGGAAACCATGTTCATATTAGCTGTTCACAGAAATCACGTACGTACATGTTTATTTTGAATAAACGCTGTCTCTTGTATGCAACTATTCATGTACCCCTGATGTCCTCGAAATACACTTCAGAACGTAGAGGGATTAAGTTTTGTCACGATATCGATGTTCTTTTTTTAGTGAAAAAAAACAAAAACAAAACAAAACAGAAATAATGAAAACAAAGAGGGGGCTGGAGGTCGGGCGGTACCGAAGGTAGGAAAGTAGGAAAGGGAAACTCAGGTTCCTTGCGCTCACTTTCACAGACATCCTTTTGTGCAACTGTATTCTATTTAAGTGTAGAGAGCATAGGTTGCACACCGTACATGTGCTGGAGGTAACCAACTTTCCACATGGCGCTGTAGTTTAGCATGCTTTGGGTGCTACATCTTCTACATCATATGTGTATTTTTTTCATTTCAGCCTTTCCCTGTAAGTATGCCTGCTTGTCACATTTCACCTACACACGCAGTTATTTTTTTAGTGTGTTCATTAACACGTGCATCATATGATGATAATGATCATGATGATTCAGGTTTTTATGGCGCACAGACAACTAAGGTCATAGTCCTCCAAAACTGTGGTGAAATTATGACTAATTAAATATGTGCGTGTACAATGATAGGGATGTGATCAGTTAAACTTCTATGCGATGTTCAGTAAAAACTTCTTGACAAATACATAAAATAGCTATACAAAATTACACGAGATTGACTATCCCGGTGTCTTTCAAGAAGTTAAAAATGCTGTTAAAAGGGACGACAGCCTCATCACCCAGCAGAAGGGCTGGGTGAAGAGGTAAATAGTGTGTATAAAACTGTCTAAAGTGATGTCTACGATGGGCCTCATGGTGCGGACATGAAATGAGTAAATGTATAACGGAGAGAAGTTCACCACAGTGCTCGCCCTGAGGTGGCTCCTCTCCACGAAGTAAAAACCCATGAGTGATGAATGTACGTCCTATGCGTAACCTTGTTAATATGACACTTTGAAAACGATTTTCTGGACGCTCTCCATGATGTTGAATGTTCGGTTTATTCAAATGAAGCTTGTTATGCGTTTGGCTGTTCCAGAAATTTTGCCAGTTTACATGAATTGACTGCTTTAGTGAAGATACAATATCATGTAAGGGTAATTCAGAGGGGGTTATATCATTTGAAGCGGCAGCTGCAGCAGCCTGGTCTGCTAATTCATTGCCCTGTATGCCAACGTGGCTGGGTAGGCAGCATAAGATTACAGAACATCCTTTCTTGTTTATCGTGTGGGCTATGTATTGTGCTCGCAGCACAAGAAAATTCTTCTGCTTGTGTATGCTACAGATAGCATTAAGGGAACTCAGGGAATCCGTGTACACAACTGCTGATTTTATGCAGCCTTGAAGAATGTAGTTCAGTGCAAGGATAATAGCATAAATTTCTGCTGTAAAGCTGGATGCAATGTTTTTTATACGGTGTGATCTTGTGCATGTTCCAGAGACCATGGCACACGTTACTCCTGCACTAGACCCATACTTACTTTGACCCATCGGTGTACACCTCATCGTGATTCCCAAAGCTTTGTTTCAAATATTCAAACTCTTGTTGCAGTATAGGCATCGCAGTGTTATGTTTGCTGTATTTCATAAGTGTAGTGTCAGATCTCACAGGTGGTTCCCAGGGTGGGATCCTCTTACTACGTTGTGCAACCAGATACTTGCAATAAGAGAAATTGTGAGACTCACTCTCATTTGCAAGACGCATACAGAATGGTGGAACAACTGAGCGTTTGTTAGTGAAGAACTGTTCAAACCGTGTGCTTGTAACACACGGCAGTGCAGGGTGTTGAGGATGACTTCTTATTCTTAATGTGTAAGATGCCCCAAGATAAAATCTACGTCTCGTCAAAGAGTATTCATGAGTTTCAACATACAAACTTTCAACTGGTGAGGTTCTAAAAGCACTAGTTATCAGCCGAAGTCCTTGATGATGTACAGGATCCAGTATTTTTAGAACAGATGGACGAGCTGAACCATACACAATACTCACATAGTCTAGTTTCGAACGCACTGTCGAAATATAGACTTTATGCAACGTCTGTCGGTCTGCACCCCAGGACTTGTGTGAAATAATTTTAAGAACATTATTCGATTTGATACACTTGATTTTTCAGTTTTTAAGATGCGACAAAAATGTGAGCTTTTTGTCAAATATAACACCGAGGAATTTGTGCTCGCTTCTTACAAGAATGCCATGGCCATTCAGTTTCAGAGATGGTTGAGGGAAAACACCTCTAACTCTTGAGAAAGGAACACACACAGTTTTCTCTGGTGAGAACTTAAAACCATTTTCAGTAGACCATTTCACCAACTTATTTATAGCCAGCTGCATCTGCTGCTCACATATTGTCAGGTTGGTAGAGGAATAAGAGATTTGCATATCATCTACGTAGAGAGAGTATGTTATAGATGGTGGCATTACACTGGCTACGTAGTTGATTTTTACGAGGAATAAGATGACACTGAGTACGGATCCTGGGGGACGCCGTTCTCTTTTACAAAATCATGGGATAATATGGTGCCCAGTTGAACCCTAAATGGTCGATTTTCAAGGAAGTTAGAAATGCACTTGAGAAGGCGACCCCTAATGCCGAAGGAATATAAATCTTGTAGAATGCCGTAACGCCAAGCAGTGTCATAGGCCTTCTCTAAATAAAAAAATACAGACAAACAGTGCTGCCTTCTTACGAAAGCTTCGCGGATAATTGTTTCCAAGCGAACGAGGTGATCTGTTGTGGAGTGCCCCGCTCGGAAGCCACACTGAAGTCGACATGTTAAATTATCCTCTTCCAGGATATGCATCAGACGGTTACCAACCATTCGTTCAAACGTCTTGCCAATACAACTTGTAAGGGCAATAGGCCTGTAACTTGAAGGGTTCCTTACCCGGTTTCAAAAGGGGAATTATGGTGGCAACTTTCCATCTTACAGGTAGCACTCCTTGTGCCCAAACATGGCTGAAGAATTTCAGCAAGCATGATTTGGACACCTCAGACAGGTGGTCAAGCATTGAATATGTGATCCGGTCAGGACCTGGAGCAGTTGCTTTTGCATACAGTAAGGATCGAGACAGTTCTAACATGGTGAAAGGCTGATTATATGCGTAAGCATCACCCCCACGCAGTGGGATTATTTGTTTTTCAGCCATTTGTTTAACTTTAAGGAATTCACTACTATAGTGGGAAGAACTGGATACGCTTTGGAAGTGATGCCCGAGTGCATTAGCCTGTTCTTCCAGGTTGTCACACACTTTTCCATTTACTTGTAAAAGAGGGACAGACCGACTAATATGTTCGCCTCTAATTTTGCGAAGCCTGTCCCAGACCATTTTAGATAGGGTATTACGAGATAGAGAATATACGAAGGTTTGCCAAGAAGATCGTTTAGCTTCTTTGCGGGTCTATCTGGCCTTCGCCCTTGCTTTTTTGAAGAGTAAGAGATTTTCTGATGTAGGGAATCTCCGAAATCTACCCCACGCAGAAACAACACTGCATTATTCCACTCTCGCAGATCAGGGTAGCAGTGGGCAGATTCCGACTGCAGCAGTCAGCGGTGACCACATGTACGGGGAAACGACGAGCAGCGGCAGAGTTTCTGCACAAGTTTTGTGTCAGTAAATAATGCGGATTGCAAGCGCTGGTGTGTGCGTCGGTTTCCTGTTCTCTAATGCTCTCCTGATGCTGCATATCGCTCATGTCGCTCAAAAACCGACTGCGAACATCGACTAATTTTTCCTTGTAAACTTTAAACACTGTGAGACACATTATTATATCGTAATAAGCAGTACAACGTGGTATAAGTGAACGCACACCAAACAATATACGGTACATCAGTGTTCTGCAAACGCAAAGAAAGCTACAAGAAAGATTGCACGCATGCCCTATGCATGTCCTGCTTGAGACGTAATTACGATGTTCACATTTTCCAAAACGCTCTACCGGGATGTACAGTGGGTATCCGAGGAATATCTGGACCTACGGGACGTTCGGGATCTATCCCGGATATCCCCTGTACATTCGTGGTTTACTGGGATGTGGGGATGCACTTCGTCTGTACTGACATTTTCAAGCTGTCAGCTGTCTGGCGGCGTTGTAATGCCACTTAATGTCTGTTTTCTGTGCTGGGGTATAGCTGTAGTGTAGCAGCAGCGTAGGTTTCAATTTAATGCGCAATTATGGAGTGTGGGGGTAGGTACGGGGGCGTTGGGGGTGTACATGTTGGGTCAAGTGACTGTTTTCTGCTTGGGGAGATGCTAGGTTAGCATATCAAGTGTGTGGCTGTTGAGCAATTTTATTCGAAAATTGTTTTGGCTCATCGTTTTTGCTTCTTTTACGCATTGCGTAATTCCATTTGAGTTGCATCAACTTCTTTCTATTTAAAACCCTGGCGAGGCTGTGCTACCAGCCCACCGTGCACGTGCACTTATAATAGATGCATTGCATTCAAAATAACTGAAGCTTTTTTGGTTCAAAACTATTTATTTGATACATGGGTGTACTGTCTGGGCCACAGTCTGGGACAATGAGATTGCAACGTTGTAGATGTGCATCCTCGGTTGCTGGGTTGCTTGTCGAAGAGAAAGGTACGGAGCCATCTTTTTCTTCTGTTCGGTGTTCGGAAGTTCGGAAGCTCGCTCGGAAAGGTGGTGCTGGGTGCGCATTGGGTGTCTGTTTCGCGCAATTCATCACGGCAATTCATTCGTTGTCACTTTCGTCGTGCACATTGTTCGTCGCATTTGTAGTCAGATTAGGCCAAGGGAATATATCTGTTCAACGAGTTGAGGCCGCTTTGGGTATCTGCTTCGCGCAAGCCTTTCATGCAATTCCTTGGTTGTCACATTCCTACTGCCACGTCGTCAGTTTCATTCTTAGAGGGATTCATAGGTCCGAATCAGGTGCGACATCCTCTTCGACATTCTTTGTCACACCTGGAGGCACATTATCGAGGGAAGCATGAGAACGATATTCCTCTGTCCGGTTCCACGAGGTGCACCGCTGGTGTATCGCTTTCGCATCGGGTATCTGTTTCGCGCAATCCTTTCTGTCAATTCCTTGGTTGTCACATTCCTACTGCCACATCGTCAGTTTCATTCTTACAGGGACTCATAGGTCCGAATCAGGTGCGAAATCCTCTTCGACATTCTTTGTCGCATTTGTAGACACATTATCGAGGGAAGCATGAGAACGATATTCCTCTGTCCGGTTCCACGAGGTGCACCGCTGATGTATCGCTTTCGCATTGGGTATCTGTTTCGCGCAATCATTTCTGGCAGTTCCTTGGTTTTCACATTCCTACTGCTACGTCGTCAGTTTCCTTCTTAGAAGGAGTCATAGGTCCGAAACAGGTGCGACATACTCTTCGACATTCTTTGTCACATTTGTAGACACATTATCGAGGGAGCCATGAGAACGATATTGCTCTGCTCTGTTCTGTTCCATGAGGTGTACAGTAGTTGTATCGCTTTCGTTGTGTCGTTTCGCTATTTCATCCTTAAAGACTCACAGGTCCCAAATAGGTGCGACATCTTCTTTGTCATTCTTTTTTCTTCTTCTTTCTTTGTCGCATTTGTAGTCACATTACGGACGGCAGTACGATCTTTTCCACGAGGTGTACTGCTGTTGTATCTTTGTCGCGCAATCATTTCCGACTATCCCTTCGTTGTCTCATTCGTATCACCGTATTCTTAAAGAGTCACATGTCCGAAATGGGTACAATTCTTCGCAATTTCCTTTGTCACAGTCGTAGTCGTGTCGTGCGTTTTCCGAAGGACTCCTAGTTCTTTTCTTCTTGTTTTCTTCACGTGGATATCAGTTCCGATGAGACCTGCATGCACTCGCTTCTACTGTTCTTTGTCGTGTAATCTGTTGTCGTGTTAACGTAGTTGAGCCATACCAGTCTTCATATCTCAATGACGTTGCATTCTTTGACTTTGACGCAGGCTACTTCTTCTGCCCGATGACCCGATTTGCCTGCGCATAACATCTTTTTAACTTTTGCGCAGGCATAACGGGTCGGACATTTCCGTTTTGAACCCCGACTTGAACTGACCAAGGCACAGCTTTGATTGCCTAGGCCAGAACACGTCGGTGGTTGCGCGATGACTCCGGATTTCTTGATTTTCGATTTCATTTGCTTTGATTTCCTTTGCTCCTTGTCCTTTGCGTTTTGTCTTCAAATTTCTCTCTTTTGCTTTTTACGCAGCTGTGATTGGCGCTCAGAGCCTCGTTGGCCGGACTCGCTGTGGCTGTCGAGCCCGTTACCAGCTCCCACCACGGGGAGGTGAGGTTGAGCGCCAACAGTTATTGGGAGCCAATGAATCCGAAGCCATTGTGGTCCAGGGGCAGGCAGGGGTCAAAGTCAGGTCAAGACGTGGAACACTGAAGTCCTAGAGGCAGTGAACGGAGCGCAAGAGGATCTCAATGACGTCCTTCGGCATTGGGATAGCCGGATCAGACTCCTCGATCGCAGTAACGATCATGACTATGAGATCGATGGTGTCTGCTTCCCTGATGTGTCTATGGTAGTTCGTGGCGAGGAACCGGACAAAGTCCATGCCCTCATCGAGAAGACGTGGACATTCTTGGCCTAGAATACCGTGGAGAAAATCGACGCACGCCGAGAGAAATCCTGGTACCTTGTAGAAAGCCCTGACGTTGGCTTTTAGCTGGTCAAAGGCACCAGGATGGTGAAGAACTACCTCACGGTAGTGTAAGGACATCAGACCTGGCACCCAGTCAGGAGTTGGTCTCCTCCAACGAGCAAGGAAGGATTGCCGCCTGTCATAAGTCATACCGAGGATGGTTCGTAGAAGGAGACTCATGGCGTCAGACAGAGAAACGGAGGCCGAGACGAGCAGAAGAGGTAACTAAGCCGTTAAATTATAATCAATATAATTCACCTCATTGTCTTTGGTGATCCACCTCATTGTCTTTGGTGATTCACCTCATTGTCTTTGGTGAATAAAATTCACCTAATTGAAACTACGGTTTCACCAAATACAATGACTTGAATCTTAAAGGTATTTTAAAGCTACGTGCCAAGGGCACATTTAAGCAGGCAGAAGAAGCTGTTTTATTAATTTGGTTTGAACTGAACGGAGTGATGTGGTGATTTTGCATGTGTTATGGCAAATTCGGGGGGTCATTTCGTAGGAGCCACATCTTTTTCGTTGGCCAGATCCCGAGTAGTCGACGTCAGGCCCCTCCGCACTCATATCAGCGATGTCACCGGATAAGGTAGTTAATCAGTGATACGCTGCCAGAGATAAACAGTAATATTATATCATAGTTAATCCTACTCATATGATATCATTGATAAGATTATTACGTAAACAATAATGACAGCAATGCTGTAACAAACCAGGAATCGAACTTCGGTCGTTTTAGGTGTCAGCCGAGCACTTCGACCCAGTAGGCCATGGGCTCGGCATGTTTGGGAGAATGGTTAATCAGAATAGAATTGTGGCTGGTAGACGTTGTTTGATTTTGTTTTGTGCCGCCACGCCGTTGATGGCGCCACGGAGTTGTTAGATTTCGTCGTCAAGGGCTGGCACCACTTCTATGAAATATTAAATTTACCGCAGCAGCATTGGCTCGTTTGCTGTTCAACAGATGCGACTACCTGCACGAGTAATTTAAATATCGCGCCCTTTAGGTTTTTGTGTCATGTTCAATAGATGTGCTACTTATACAACATTTTAAATTTCCCTTCTTTTGTGACATGTTTAAACAGATGGCGAATTCACTTTTGCCTCAAGAGACGACGCTATGACGAATTTTAAATTTCCCGCAAGTAGTCTTCCCTCTTGCTAAAGTCTCGCCACGATAATCTCGTTTCAGAACAAAAAAAATAAAATAAAAAATGACGAACCATTTCTATGTCACTTTACTGTCAAACAGCTCGAGGGATGTTTTTTTTTTTTTTGATTGCGTGTTAGCGCCGCGAAGCAACTGTGGCTATGAGCGGCGTACAGATGTGGACAGACGGAGAGAGGACAGCAGGAAGGAGTGGGGGACAGGGGGAAGCTCGAGGGATGTGTTTCTGAGTAACACAATGATGGAAGTACAGAATGGATCTCGCTCAGTCAGTGGAATTAGATCGCAAGTGTCAGGTTGCTCTGGCCGAGGTGAATATCCTATTGCAATTAACAATATCATAGGTACCGCTAATGGTATATCAGAGTGTAGCCTCATGGATACTGTAAGCATGACAGGACAAGCAAAATTTCTTGATAGATCAGATAGACAAAACAGATAGATCACAGACGGAACGTTTAAAACGGAACGTTTTTAGACGAAACATGACGCTTGTCATCCTTTTCTGATCGGCAAACTGAGAAACGAACCGGGTCATCGTGTTGCAGAACACTAGGTACATACCTATGTCCTCTCCCAACTTGTAGGGCTCCATAAAATTCGTCATTTTAAATGACTTCACCTGCATTACTTGAGGAAGCTAGTCTCAGCAATTTTATCATCTTCCTCGTTGCGCTCGACTTGCAATTTAAGGTGAATGTCTAATAATTCTTTTTGCTAAGCATACTCTCTCTCTCTTTCATCTCCCTTCTGTCACTTATCATCTGCCAGGCTTGTTGGACGTCATCATCGACGATATCCGCACACTATATGGCTCCAATAATGCGGGGCTTTCGCTTCAATTTCGAAGTGTCAATACCTAAATCCTCACATATTTCCAACGAGTCATCTTTCTTGAGTGAATCTTGCTTCATACTTGAGTATCTTTGCCTAAAACAATACTATGAGGCATACGAACGGGGACTCCTCGACAGTAGGGTCAACTAACCCTATTTAGAACACTAGGCTAAATACTGGTTACAACTAATCAGCAAAGCTAGTACCCACGTTTACATACTCGAAGCACATGGGGTCCGCCGTGCACCGCTGCCACCAGTTGATACATTCCTTCACCCGAATCGACGACACAGAGAGGTCCAGCAACTGGATTTTAAAGGCGTTGTGACAGTTGGTTTCCAGCTCACCCACATAAATACGAAAAACTGTTTTATCACCCGACATAATCCCATATTCAAGTTTTCAGGTACACGAGGTAAGCAGATACCGAGAATAACGGCCAGGAGAAGCGACATCGGTGACGTCACACAGGAGCGGCCAGGGAAGACGGGCGCCTCCCAAGCCAAATGAGGGAGAGAGGCCCATGAGGTCACACCGTGGGTCGTCATTCTGTAGCCGCGCCCTATTTTCCGAACCAATCTTGCGAGAGGAAAAATCTTTTTTTTTTTTTTCACGGTGTTCTCAGAATGAGTACGATGCATATATATTATGCTTCAACACACCAGAGAAAGTGTCGCAACGCCTTTAATGAAAGTCGTAAATTCTGGTAGAGTGTATTGGTATCAAATGGAAGGCCGGCCACAGGGGCCGGCTTCCTCTAGCATCTCAAACAGACTCGAACAACATCCTGAATACCAACTCTCGCCCGGCGAGAGTTGGCTGTTTAGAGATCGCTATACGTGAAGTGTCCGTTTCGCCGTGCAACAGTCCATGACACTGGAAAGCCGCAAGTGGGAGAACAACACGAGGATGTGGACACCTCAGAGGTTAACATTGAACTTACCAGTGCCCACCAATAAGAGAATGCCAGAGGTCATCCAGCGGCGGTGAAACTCAACTGCCCCAAGCACCGTTCGCTCCCTGCAGAGAGCTCTGGTACTTACATGACATGACTCACGCGCACTCACATGAGGAGGGCCCAGATCAGCCAAGAGAAAGGATATCAGCTCCCGTCTCCCCGGTTTTGTTCGCTTTCGTTCACGAGCCGGCCACGTTTGCCCGTGTCCGACGATGAGTGTGCTGAACGGGAATCATGCATGCCGAAGGTAGCGACAGTAGTGACAGTGCATAGTATCTCTTCTTGCCTTGAGGTATAAAATTAAGGAATACGCAAGTTCAGTTACCACCTCCATTCGATCGTTATTGTGAAG
Organism: Ornithodoros turicata; assembly: GCF_037126465.1. Classification (NCBI taxonomy): domain Eukaryota; kingdom Metazoa; phylum Arthropoda; class Arachnida; order Ixodida; family Argasidae; genus Ornithodoros; species Ornithodoros turicata. The sequence continues at coordinate 12,490 of NW_026999491.1, read as the reverse complement.
GGGCTCGTTATTTTATTCCCCCCCATTCCATCCAGCAATGGGGTAGAGTATCGCCTGTGGCGATTAAACTCCCCACTCTCCTAGGTCGAAAATAAAGTTGTTGTTGTTACCACCTCCAACCTCTCTGTACCTCTGAGGGATGACCACAACGTCAGCGAAGAAAGCAAGCTGCCTCCCCGTTCTGGTTTAAAAGTTTTTTTTTTATTTCGAGGTTGCACCGCGACCACCTACAACGCGCAATGGAACAAAAAAAAAAGCCTTCTTGCACGGGACTTCCTTTTATGGGTTGCAAGGGATCTCCTGCCATTCAGCCTCGTGGCTGGCGAGGGCTTACAGGCGAGCACATGCCCATTGACATGTAGGGCTATCATACGCACTATGGTTTTATCTTCTGCTCGTAATTCTAATGTGATATGTGCTATAAATTCCTTGTCACTCCCCAGGACTTCTGCTGAAGTATCATGTTATCCGGAAAGCAGAGGACCTGCCTGAGAGAACGACTATCTCCAGGGGTGCTCTGTCAGATGTTTACAGTGAACTACATTCCAAGGCAGAAGATCTGCTGCACGGGGCAAGGTTTTGTGCCCTCACATTTGAGCTCTGGACCGATAGCTACCGTCGCAAGGGTTTCATTACATCAGCTGCCACTTTTGCGACGGTAAGTGTCTGCTGAAGACTGCAACCCGAGCTTCACTTTTCACGCAACTGTGGCCATATTTGCGAATACTATATGCAGTTACTAGTTCTACCACATTAGGCAAATGAATCGGCCCAACTGGCTGCAGCGACGGTGTTCTCATTCAGGCTCTCATTTCAACTGACTTTGGATTCCGATGTGTGACTCTCTCCACACGCAACCTCTTCGAACGGCACACTGGGATTGTCATATCGGACGAGTATACAAAGTACGTCGACGAGATCAACATCACTTCGAAAGTCATACTGCTGCGTAATACACTCCGGCTCAAATGTTAAGCATGCAGCAAGTCTTGCTGGTGTGAGCAATCCTTTGTCCCTCGGCCATGGCATGGCCATGGCTTCATGATGGGTTTGCTAATGTAGTCTAATTGCACGATCTCATAGCCCAGTGTCGAAACTTTGTTCAAAAACTCCATTACAAGTCCACACAGTTGGTGCAGATCGCTGAAGCTGATTTCCGAGAAAGTTTGTTGCAGTTCATTTCTCCGGAAGAACAACTAGAAGATGATGAAAATTATACCATTACTGACTCCATCAGTGACGATCACTGGTACACGTCTTTAGGGATACCCCACAATCTGTGTCCATAAAGTTGATACTCCCACTAAATGGCATAGTTACTAATGGAGATTAACAGCTTAATTGATAACCGTAAACACCTACGAACGCAGCTTGCATCCACAAGTGAAAGTATAGCTGTTGCCCCTAAGGAATGGTGTATCATGCAAAATCTGTCAGAGTTCTGAAAAAAATTGCAAACATCATGGAGCAAACATGCATCGGCAAACATCATGGTCACAGGACAAATCCTGCACTTTCAGTTTGATTATATTGTGCGCAGTGTGCTGGAAGGTTGTCTAGAAGAATATGGATGAGGACCATGTCCTTGTGCAAGAGATGAAAAAAACGTATGAGAGCAATGTTTGCTCACAGATTTTCCATAAGTGATACAGCCCATACAACCATGTTACATCCTGTAGACCATTCAGAGAATGTTCGACACTTGATATCTGATACCTGCACGATATCCTGTAAAACGTTCAACTGTTGTCTAATGGAATTTCATGGATTCCCTTTTACGGTTGCTGGGCGTCCAGAAAACATCTTGACATTAATTTGTATATCCAGTGGACATGTGTGTGTGTTCACGTTTTTGAAATGTCTTTCATTAGATATCTTATTAACTGTTAATGGACGTGCAGAAAATAGCTTTACAATAATTCAGTAAGATCCACTGACATCATGTGCAAGTGATGTCTAAACCTATAGCATAAAATATTTTAGTTATTTATATTCGTATTATATTTACACTGTATTTATATCAGCCTGTTTAATAGACTTACCGACCCAAAGCTAATTACATTGCATCCATAGGATATACCATATCCATGCAAAAATGGTGTGTGTATTACTACCTATTTTTTGTACCGTTTCAGCTAGCTGAGAATAAGACACAAAAGGCTGCTTCTGCAAGAAAACAGTAATTTTTATTGTATATACATATATGCACAAATATTGGACAATTTCTTTTTTTAATGCTTGTGGCTACAGCACTCGCACCTGCTGTGCTATCCCTATAGTGAAAAAAAAAGCTTGCTATATATAGTTGAGTGCAACGCAGCAGCGGTTAGGTGGTGAGGTGCACAACATTTATCATTATATTTTAAATCATGGCATTTATGAGAAAAGTACAAATAACTTTGTTATGGCCCACCACCCCTTCTACAAACCTTTTTGACATGGTCGTCCTAGAAATATAGTTTTATCAGTGCAGCCGAAACAAATGTCATCTAAAGTTTCATCTTGGTGGAGGGCAGGACACCCGTTCTCAATTGGGCATGTGACACCTTACTGGTGTACTTTCCCAGCTGCACTTGTGGCTATGCAACATTTCGGCAACATTTCGGAGCGAGTAATTGAAAGCACTTGTCGGGTTCAAGAATTTAAATGCCCCCGCCCTTTGGTCACCAATTGCGGTGTAATCAAGGCGGCGATTAGTGATCATATGCCAGTGTTCATATGTATTAAAGCAATGCGCAAAGTGGACAGTTGTAAAGAAACAAGGAGTAGAGGATATTACACAGGGCAGGCTAATATCCTTTAGGGAAGCCATTGAGTCGGCGGACTGGCAGCCTGTAATACACACTGACTGTGTGGAAGAGGCATATAATATGTTTTTGTCCAGATTCATAGACCTCAACGACACAGCGTTTCCGTACCGAAAACATACGCAAAATAAAAAAATGCGAAACACCTTGGATGACAAGAGATGTGCTGAGATATTGCAAAAGAGAAATAGAAAATACAAACAATTTCTGCGACTAGATTGAATGAGCACTTGCAAGAATTTAAACAACTACGAAATTCAGCAAACTCTGAACTTAGACGCGCTAAAGCTGATTACTATAATAAGGTTTTTTTTGGGGGGGAGAAAGCAACCCGCGTGTATCGGGCAAAATCTAAACGGCTTCTTGGTCGCGAAAACAAAAGTCAAGGTCCACCAAGCACAATGTCCGTGGACGACAATGAAGTTAGTGGCAATGATCTAGTAAATTCATTCAACACATATCTGACTTCCTTTGCACAAAATACGGACGTGTCTACAAATCACAATTACTGCAATGAGTGCAGTATACCCATGACATCGGCATCAGTGTTCTTCTCGGGAACCGATGAGGCAGAGGGTAATTGCCCTATTTTCAAGGCTTGAAAAACACAAAGAGTATATATTAATGGTGTATCGATTGGTCCTGAAAGTACGTAATTGACCTTATCGCCCGGTTGTCTGACACATATTTACAATAGGTCTCTCTGCAGCGGTATTTTCCCAAGGAAAATGAAGATTGCAAAGGTGGTTGTGCTGTACAAATCAGGAGATAGTAATGTACACGGTACATTACTATCTCATTGATTTGTACTGTTCGCGCGCGAACAGTGACGCGAACAGTACCGCTGTTGACGCAAAACAGAGAGACCGCTGCAGAGAGTACGCGATCTACAGACCTATTTCCATCCTGCCCTTGTTCTCAAAATTGCTCTGAAAAGTTAATAATAGAAGATTATCATATTTTCTTACAAGCATAACTGCATTGCAAATGAACAATTTGTTTTAGGGCAAATCGCTCTACAGAACATGCACTCCTTTATGCAAAAAAAAGATTATTAATAAAATTGAACAGAAATTGCTTACACTAGCAATTTTCCAAGATTACTCAAAGGCTTTCGATCTGATACAGCATGATATACTTCTATCAAAGTTAGAGCGATATGGTGTGCGCGGTCTACCGCTGAAACTAATCACATCCTACCTGCGTGAGCGGTGCCAGAAAGTAGTGCTAGGAAGTGACGTATCTAAACCTCTGGACGTCACTATCGGAGTACCGCAGGGAAGTATCCTTGGGCCACTCCTTTTTAACTTATACATCAACGACTTAGTCTCAATAAATGCGGACGCTGATTTCGTTCTGTACGCAGATGACACCACAGTACTAATCGCAGAGAAATATTTAAAGCGTTTAATACAAAAAGGAAACACTGTACTCCAAAATATAAATCTTTGGGCGCAAGAAAACTCACTTCGTTTGAACCCTTCAAAAACAAAAGCAATTATATTTAGGGAAAAAAACAAAGTTGTTGGTACCGACATGGTTCTGAGGATGGGAGCGTCGGATGTTGAAATCGGTAAAACAAAACTAAATTCTTGGGAGTTTACTCTGAAGAAACCTTATCATGGGATGCCCACACTAACTATCTGTGCCAAGCTTGCAAACGCCCGCGGGAAGAATATATAGATTGAGATATGATTTGCCCTTGACATAAAAGTAATGCTGTACAACACACACTCTAATTTGGGGTAGACAAGTTTATCAAACATTAACTCTGTACAGGTAATCCAAAATAAGTTCATTCGTTCTATTGCCCAACCTTGATGGTTACCAATCCCCAGACCACTTTATCAACGCTATGGCATAATGAGAGCAACCAACTTCTACAAATATAGGTGCCTATTGCATACAGAACAATGATTATGCAGAATAATATGGAACTTCTTGATATGGCGCAACTACGCACAGATGATTAAGAGCGATAGAACCAGAGGAGGCACAGTAAGCGGGTTTCGCCGCCGCGGACAAGATGTCGCCGCTGGCATTTCCCGCCAAATTCCGGCTATTTACTTTCCATTGGCTCCGGTCCCCCACGTGACCTTTCTCGATCATGATTGGCTGAGGCTCATTTAACCGGTGGATTCGCCCGCGTTCGTTTCTCCGAGGCGCCGACCCGTCTGACCGTTGTGTAGCTGGCGTCTACGTATGTGAGCAGACGGTGATTTCGTTTCGTGGATTTCGAAGATGTTCGAGCCATGGACGAACGCCTGAATGAAAGGTAAGTAGACAAACGTATGATGCATGTCAGTGATCAGACTTTTAATACTGTCGCCTAACTGTGTGCATGGAGGTACGCCTTGACCCGTATTACATCACTTTCTGCCAGTTATCAGTCATGATCATGGTTGATGATACTGCGTGGCGTTACTTGTTGCGTTTTGTTCCGCTATTTGAATGTGTCTGATGTCTAATACACTGGTGTGCATGAAAAGGAAAACAGCGTGCATCGCGTACGCAGGGCTCCTCTAATTTTGACATTAGTCGACATTAGGCGCGTAACGATAGCATCTCTTACAGAGCGTATTCAGCAAATTAACGTTGCCTGTGCTCGGTTTACCATATCGTTAACAGGTTCCTCTTTTTTTCATTCAGACACCGACAGCTGTTCGTGGCCCTGCGATCCGCAAGCATGTGGCCCCTGTCACCAGAAAATTCGACAGTTGTGCTGGGATGAAGCGGATGGCTTCTGCGACTCATCATGTGCTATATATGTGTATAATAATATCTACTTTCTCCAAACCCGAATAGGTTCCTTAAGGATTGTATAATACGATAGTCACGCTCTCTGTTGCTCGGCGCTATTTATTCTTTATTTATTCTGCAGTATTCTGTAATAATCGTGTAGATTTACTTGCATTCAAATGTTGCTTCTTGTGTATATGTTTACCGTGTCAATAAATTTTGTACATGTGAATTCCTTCGTCTTCTGGATTTTCATTTTCTCATTTTCTGCTTCCGATAATATTAGCAGAAGGCCTGGCGAAGCGCTTCGGAACATGGGGGGGGGGAGAGATAATTTGAGTGAGCAGAGAGAGTGTGGAGAGGGCACGCAGGCGTACATGCACAGTTCAATAGCCCAGCGCGCGCTTTTTGGCGCCGTTTCTCCGGCTACTTTGTCGTGATTCGTTACTGATGGTCACGTGGTCAAGGGGGGCGGTGGTTTTCGTGGCGAAAACTGTGGAAGCCTACAGCTGGCACTCCACTGATAGCAACAGGCGAGATGCTGTATGGCACTGTCCGAGAAATCGAACCTGGTACATGGTGAGCAAAGCATATCTTTCCGACTGCCCCGACTATTGAATGAGCTCGGCTTCTTTGTGAATTCTCAACTCCCATCAAATGATCACCTTAAATAACTATTTTTGTAACATCATTGGTTACTGGTATGCGGTCTATTTAGTTCGAATAGCATTGATACTACTTTATCTGGGTTATTGATTGCTTGAGTGATTTGACAACTTGTTAACTTCTTTTGGTTGTGAATATCCTGTATGTAATCTGCCGTTTGAGTGCTAATTAGTGTATGTATTATACTGCTTTAATTTGTGTATGTTGAAATTACTGTATGATATGCTCCGGCTGTAGGTGCCAGAGGCCTTTGCCAAGCTCTGATAGAGCTTTTTGTCTCTGGCTCCGCCACGTTTGTGGAAATAAATACTATTATTATTATTAAATCACCCCATATGGGCACTAAGACAGTCTGCCAATAAATTCACACCATTGATTGATTAGTATAGCGGAAGACTGCTTTCACCTAGAGAAGTTGTACTTTGTATGAAACGTGCACATGTAACTGACAGCTGTCTTGTATTGCTTGTTTTGTGGCACTTCAGCTGCTGCGCTCCGTGTTGCTGCAGCATGCCAGTGCAGCCAATCTTGCAAGTAAAGGTAACGATGATCATGCTGTGGAATAAAAAGGGCCCCGATTAATCTGGTGTGTCAAAAACTAGTGTGTAATGCTTCATAAACACGCACATCACAACATTTTGTTGTCCCAGGCAAAAATCTGGAGTGGGACAGTTCAAAGTGGTTTATTGGATCAGGTCCCACTTTGAATGTGGGACCAGTTTAGTGAGTTGGACCAGTTGAAAACTGGATCCAGTTTCACGATGAAACGATCATGCGGTGATCCAGTGGTCCCCCTGCTAAGTGGTCTGGGATTCGGCCACTTAGCAGCTCGGACCACCGAATGCCATGACCGAAAATAACTGCGTAGAAGAAATGCACATACTGCTCCTGTAAATACTGTTTATTCTGTTAAAAGAATACACTGAGCAGAAAGAAATATTCGTACGTACTACGTAGTATAAGTCTGATCACTCACTGTGTCTAGGCAAGGCATTGGCTGACTGTGCGATGCACTCATGGACCACAGGGAGCTCTACGTTCTGTTTGGCCAACCTCACATCTTGTATTTTCCCAGAGAAAGTTGGACACTCCTGTTTTCCATGCAGGTCGCGACATATGCCCCCTTACCCTTCACCATACGTTCGGGATCTTCTTATCCTCTTTCTCTTCAAGCTCTCCTAAATTTCTAAAAAGAAACATCTAATTAATAGTAATCAAAAGTTCACGGTCATCACTCATAACCTGCGAACATCAGAAACACTGTCCGGCAGAAGCTGCCGGCTTGTCGTTTCACCGTCCGTTTCTTCCGACAATGTGTTGCACAGGAACGACTGTCATCGCACTGTCTTAGAAAGGGCACGAAAACACACGCAAATACTGGACAGAAGATACACAATCCAAGGTATATCTAAACAGGTAGCGCAACTCCCACAAGCCCCTGTGTCTCCAGAATGACGGCATGATAAAGAGGACGCGCCCATCCATCCGTTGAGCGGACGATTGTAAATAAATGACGTCAGGATGACGTCAACACTATGAATAATAAATAGTGCATAATTAGCTATGGCACCGTTTACATTCGCGCACTTGGTTTGCGTTGTATACCCCTTTCCCTCACCCAAGCAACAACACCAGACGAGAATGCAGAAAAAATAAATCACATCAGGTTTGATTAAACAGATCATTCTAATTACATAGAGGTATCACATATTTATACAATTCCAGACTGAAGGGCATCGTGATGACCACACAGAAATTAGGAAGATTCACTTAAATTTCCAATTCTCTCCTACAGCTACTCGCTACACGTAGTGATTAGACGTTTGCATTTTATTCAGTGATTGGCTATTATGGTAAATTGCAACGAAACATGGCATCGTTGGTTGCACAGCCGATTCCTGCTAACACTCACGCTATCATGGCCACTCGTCCCATGACGATTTTTTTTTTCGCGAGGCCAGCAACAGGGATGCATTGTATTTATCTGTTCACACAAGTGGTTCTTGGTCTACAGCTCCGAGATGTGAACGTCGTTTCCTGTTTAACCCAAGAAGTGCACGAAATCAGTATTACAATGCGCGGACACAATGCACGGATACAGATATGCACGGATAAAACACGCCCACTGTGAACATGTGCAAAAGGAGCAGGACACGGAAATGTACTCGGGTGGTAGATGATTTCGTAATATGTGCACGAGCAGGGCAACAGAAAGTTTTTCTACATTGCAAATTATGATAACCTATTAGTACAAACGCAAGCCACGCCCATGTTGTAAAGTTTTGTGTTTTCGCCGTACCTCTGCTGTCAACACCCACGATCGCTCGCGCCCTCTTCCTGGTGGCTTTGCCGATGGGTCTGATTTGGTATTTTTCGCTTGTTTACGCTACAAGTTTAGATTTACCTTGCACAATCCTTACTGACTAGCAACCGAAGCTAAGACCCAATGTGCTGCAACGCGTCCCAATTCCCAAACTGTCAGCAGTCAGTCTGTCAGTCACTCCCAGCTCGCCTCTCACCCCTTTCCGTCTCTCGCGTCTCGACATTTGAATTTGTGGCGCGTGGCGCCTTCATGGTTCTGCATTGCACCAACCTCTGCAATTACCTTTCCTTCGTTTTTTTCTGTTTCTTTCTTTTAATTACTGAACCTAGTTTTTTCCCTGTTGAGATGTATTCTTTTGACATTTGGCTGGTTCTTAATATCTGGTGATGATATTCACCTTTACATGACAATATGTGCCACGAATTGAAGTTAAAGCATATATTTTATTGCAGAAGCGTGCACCTGGATAAAAAGCAATAAAAGAAGAATCATGCATGTGCTGAAATAGTTCAGAGTATTAGATAGTATAGATCAAACAAAACCAGAAGGACATGCGGCAAGTGTGGACACGATGAAATCTCGATACGGGAAGCCAGAAAGGCGCCCAGCTTGGCCAAGTGGAGATATTGACCATTTCTGGGAACAAAATGGTCCAGTGACACTCCAGCTGGCACTCCTAGAACCATCTGAGACCAGAGTGGTACCACTGATGTCAGCAAAGTGAAACCAGCCACCCCACTGGAAATCCAGTTGGGACATACCATTCCGACACGACCAAGCATCAAACTGGAAGCAGTCCAGATCAACTGGAACCATTTTGGGACCAGCCGAGATTTTTGCCAGGGTAGTGTGTGCCAACAAACTCTTGTCATCATCATTCATGATCATCGTCATGTTAATATTATATTCCAGTCATTCAATACAAAATATCATAAAAAGTGCTCCTACGGATATCGGCATGTGATGTTGTTCAGAAATTGATCCTGTGGGTGTCCGAAATATGAGGTTTCCGAAAGGATTATCCTGCGGATATCTTGTGGGCATCCTTTCCACGCAACCAGGAGCAAGGGACGATGTCTACTTCATCTCGATTCGAAAAGTGTACAATTGCATGCAGAGTCTGTGTAAAAACATGTAGATATGCTGTGTTAGAACAAAGGCACTATTGTACAATATATATATGCAGGTGAATGATGCACCATGCATTGTGATCACTGTAGCAGGTGGATGAGCGGAAAAACAACAAGCTGACCCTTGTAGGGCAAGCCAACTAGCTTTGTTACATTTAACAGTGGTCATGTGTGTAGTTCCCGTTCTTCTGATACAACGTAGATGCCGCCAGTGAGGACTGGAACGGCTTACAGAATAGGTCACACACTGGCTTCAAGTAATGGGCCGACTATGCAGGACTGTCCAGAAGGCTGTATTGATGCAAGTTTTCTATTGCAACCATGTGGCCATTAACCATGCAGTATCTATCTCTGGCACCTACTGTTGTCAGTACAAAATCTGATGGCGTTATAGGTACGGTACTGCGGTGAGCAACATGTTTCTGTAACTGGACCATCGCTGGTTGTGCTACTAAATCCAAGTTTGCGGCTTTTCGATGCTGTGTTTCGTAGTAGCGCAGTGCTTTTCATGTAGAAGGTTGTACAATGCACTACGATGCCCCCGGCTTCCTAAGTTGCTTCTTCAAACAGTTGATATTATTTTCATATGAAAGGCACTAAAAGCGTCAGAGGGACATGCTTATTTACGTCAGCTGACAAATGTAGAAGACTGTGTACATTGTAGGACAAAAGGTGGAGGTCCATAAAGGTCAGCGAATGTCTCCACAAAATACGTCAGCAGAGACCTGGCATACTCATTCCTGGGCATCACAAAGATCGCGTCGTGCCAGAATCGAAATTGCACAATGTAGTGGTGAGAAAGTTCCTGAATAGTGGCGGCGGTAGTACAGTTTCAAGTATGACCGGGCCCGTGTAAAGTAGCAGTAGTCTAAATTCAGTGGCCTTCCACCTATCCACCTCCTCGAATTCCCCTTGGCTTACGCCCAGAGGTCTTTCGGGACATGCCGCTGAAGGAAAAACGCACCTTTTCGGTAAATCATTTCTGTTGCTGGGGGCTTAGCCTTACCGACAGTGGACCCGAAGACCAAAGGGACAGTTAGCTTCTTTACGACACCTAGGCAGATCAGGTGCACGTAATCCAATGGTGCGGTAGTAACGATGTCAATGGGCAGATCTGTCATTATGGACACACCACGGTGGTGATCGGCATCATTTTGGTCCCTGAAAGATTTGTCTGTTCTTGATAGGATGGAGCTGTCAAATAGTGCAATCTATTTCCCTGTATTCACCTTCATCTGTACATTTTGGGCATCCAGAAAGCCGGTATGACCTTTTGTGAAGTAGCACGTCATGCACGCGCTGGTTCATCACACACCATGCATCCAAAAGATGCAGTTACTTTCATATTACGAATCACGATTCCTTCCTCCAGAACAAGCAGCAGCTCGTATACAAACTTTCTAACCGTTGTCATCGAAAGTCGTTCGATGACAACGGTTTTGCATTGCCAACATAAGCCCCACAGGTAATGGAGCATGCTTTTAATTCCTGTACACGGACAGTGAATCGGTCAGAGCTCCTTCTTTGAGCTTTCGACAGAGGCAGTCCGTAAAGTTGCATGAAAGTGTTACATGCACAGGGGTTTGATCTGCTAATTCAATGAGTCGTTTTTAAAGTGGCAGACAAGCCAAAATGGCAATATCCTCCGGGTGGCATTGCGGTGACGTGTCAGAAGCTTACCGTGGCGTCTCCAAAAGCGTACGTGCGCCTTTGGTACGTCCTAGTAGCACGGCGTGCTTGCGGAGTATCCCTAGAAGATTTGTCAATGCAGGTGTGGCGTAATATTCTTATCTGTGGCCAGCCTTCGTAAGCTCGCACATAGATCGGCTGTGCCAAAATCATTGCAAACCCGCTTGATTCACTGTTGCCAACTTTATATGTTTTTCACCACAGTCAATGAAATCGCGTGATGCTACCGCTGAGGTGGTGGTGGTGGTGGTGGTGGTGATAGGGCTTGCCGTTGTCGGCCTCACGTATGTGTGGCAAACGTCACGACTCACGCCCTGGGGGAATGTGCGTCCTGGGCCGACTTCTAAGGGAACTGTGCCGACATATGTCAGAAAGCGTCTGAGAAAACCCAGAAAAACCCCAGACAGCACAGCCGGCACCGGGATTCGAACCCGAGTACCCTCCCAGTCTCGACGTGACCTTGGCCAGCGAAGGCCAATCTACCGCTGAGGTATAGTGCCACCGTTGTTGCCATTTCAGTTATATTTTGTTCTCCATTTGCATTCTGCCAAATCCCTGGGGCGGGCGTCATCTGCACTAGGTGTTTCATTCACAATTTTGACGCGCGAAACTGCAGAAGACGCCGTCGTTTCTGGATTGGGTCCCACTGCCAAACGTAGCAATCGTCAAACGCGCTTGGTTTCTGGCTTTTCTTCTGCAGATATTCCTGTTCCATGCTTTGTCTTGTTGAAGCTCCAGTACCAGGAATTTCAATTTCGGTGAGTTCACTGAGGCACTAAAGGTTTCGAGACGCGTCGCATAAAATAGTAAGAAATATTTACACTTGTCTGTCTTCATACTTCAAGAATGAGGATCTCTGTGCTGTAAAGTAAATCATGTTCAGTTTAGATGCCCGCCAACCAGCGCATCATTGCTCAGAATTGTACTTACAGCTATCGAACCGTCAATCTTCAACGCCACACCAGTCGCCCGACGCGCAACGAAGAAAAAGCAAGCAAACCGAGCAAGCGCGAGCAACCAAGCCGGTCTTGGATTGGATACCCAATGTGGCTCGCATGCGGCCACAGTTGCGACCGCGGCTGCGACGTTATACGCTTGTAGTGCATCGAAAAAAATATTTATTTGCTACATGATAA